>NC_141824.1:3066012-3108512 GCF_982586985.1 Callionymus lyra
AGATTTATTGTCAGATGGATGACGAAGGAAACCATGTAAGTAAGTAAGTAAGTAAGTAATATTTATTTATATAGCGCTGGTACTGAAGAGACAGTTACACCACAAATAAAAAAGTCATATCCGACACAATATGACTCGTCTATTCAAGGAGAACAATTGAACGAGTACAATTGGTTCGATTCGAATTGTTCTCGGTCTGAAGCGCTGACGTCAAACGCCGTCTGACTCAGGGGCCAAAATATCTTATTATCTCCAGCTGAACTCAATGACTGTGAAACCATTTATAACTTCCTTCAACAAGATTCAACTCTTTGTTGATTCCTAAATGCTTATTTTATCAGAGAAAGTATCTTGTGATTGACGAACAGTTAATTGATTGTTCATCTTGTTTGCTCTCCTTTCATTAGATTTACTTCCAAACGCATTCATTTTAAACGGTTCCAGATTTATCGTGGAGTTATGGAGCATAAATAAAAAAATATTATTGCATTAAATAAAAGCTGAGGCTCCACCAGCCTGTCTTGATCCTTTTAAATTGTGCATTTTCTTGTTTTGCATCCGATTCTGTTTGTTTTCTGCCTTGTTTAGCAGGAGGCAGGTGTGCACGGCTGAGCTTATATAGTTACCAAATATCTCATAGCAACAGATATTCAAGACTTCATCGTTTGAATGTGATTTCCCTCATACATTCATATGAATTTGATCTTTTTTTTACAACTTAGATTAAATACATTTGAAATATATACAGTTCTTTACATGTCAGGCAAGTGGCGGTCTCTCCCCCTACTGAAGAAATCAGGAAGAGATCACAAGTGGATTGCGACCTCCTGACCAGGTTTCGTGCTACTCAACTTGACTTTTGGATATTCCTGAGACTGTTCCTGACATTGTCAGCGTTTTCTCTAAAGAGTAAAAACATGTTTGCTGGTCTGAGTTCCATTCCAGCCTCCTGTGTTCTGGATTTTTGTTCCTATTTTTGTTTTTGCCCAAGTTGGATTTATCTCTGTGGATTTTATTTATTAAAAGATGGTGATTTTTGGATACCATATCGTGTTTTCAGATGTTTCAGATGTTCCCGGAATCTTCAAAACGTTTTAAAGAGTCAGCCACTATAGAAATGAATGCAAGCTTCGTCTCCTTGAATCAGCTTGGTGGTTTCCATCCCAACCTTACGCTGCAACTAAGGTTGTCTATAGTTTTGATTGCTGACAATTCCATTTGCAAATGTTACCTTTGACTGTACAAGTGTTAGAACAGCGTTGTTTTCATTTTTTTGTAAAAAGTTCCACCAGCTTAGACTCCACGTACCATGAAGGATCTCATTGAGTCCATAGTCTCTCTGTGGAATCTCCAAAAAGTTCCTGATCGAAAGGACCATAGTTTGGTGATCACATACAGAACAGACGTGGAGGATTCCATCCTAACCTTGTACGACAGCCAGTCATGAATAAAAAGAAAAGATTGATCTATAAAAGTGTTTTTATTGAAGATAATTCCATTTCAAATGAACGATTGTACGTCAGGCCTTACATTTCCTGTTGTCGTTTATTTAAATCACAGCTAAACATTTATGACATGATGGAATTGTAATGTTTTTCCTCAAACAATTAATTAGAATTTCAAATATTGTTGGACTACAACGCGTCGTCATAGCAACAGATATTCAAGACTTCATCGTTTGATTTTCCTCATACATTCATATGAATTTTATTTTTTTTTTTCTCCCATTTAGATGAAATCAATCTTGAAGTATATACAGTTTTTTACACGTCAGGCACTGAGTTTGAGGGAGTGAAGCAGAACACTTGTGACTGTGGCGTGATGTGTCATATCAGGTGGGAGGATCATCTCTAATGCAGTGCAGCTGCGTGTAATTAAAAGAAAAAACACCAGCTGCTGGAAGAAAGCTGCATGAGAAGCGCTATATAGAGAGAAGAGCATCACGGAAGAGCGTGGACCAGAAGGAAGGATGGGAAAAAAAAAGGCATTTTGTCAGGCGGGAAAGTGCAGGTGGAGAATTCTGGAGTCAACTTCCTGTGGCACTTATGGAACGAAGTCTCGTGTCGGAGCAGATGTGTCGCGCAGGACGTTTATGTGAAGACTTGAGTTTGTTGATTCTGAAGCTTCCAAGTTGCCTCTGATGAAAATGAATCAAGGTATAAAGTCTGAGAAGTGAACTCAGTCCTTAGAAATGACATCATTCTGACATTTACTTGTATTTTCCGGACTATAAGTCGCAGTTTTCTTCATAGTTTGTCCGCGACTTATACTCTGGAGCGACTTATGTGTGAAATTATTAACACATTATTAGCGGTATATCATTTCACATTTTATTTTCACACTAAACCACCAGAGGGCGCTCTAGGCCTGTGTTGATCATTTCCACGTAGAAGAGGAAGCATCTTCTACCTCCGGAGTTAGTTAGTTGTTTAAAAGTGACACGAGGATGAAGAGTTATTTGGAGTTACACGGATGGTTTGGTAAACTTGTTAGTTATTGATGCTATAGTTCTCTGAATAACTCTTCATATGTTATGTTAACATACCAGGTTCTCACTTCATGTAACGTAACATTATTCTGTTGTTGCCTCTAGTTTTATTTTAAATTGTCTTTCAAGATCACATGTCTGTTCTTAGTGTTGGATTTTATCAAATAAATTTCCCCCAAAACCACGACTTATACTCCAGTGCGACTTATATATGTTTTTTCCTTCTTTATTATGCATTTTATGTCTGGAGCGACTTGTACTCCGGAGCCACTTATAGTCCGGAAAATACGGTACGTTTTATTACTTTCTTGAATGAACATGAAGGCAGGTTTTCTCTCTCACTGCAGGTTTTAGATTTGACTTCTTAAACATCAGGAATCCCGAGGCAGCTCCTCACATGTATATAAATGTATTTTTTAAACTTTCCCTTCGACCTCTCGACCCCCGTGTTTTTGCGATTCATCTGAAACCCAGCAGCACGCCACGTCACGTGACTTCTTCTTCTTCTTCTGCCTCCCAGTCTTGTGCTCGCGCCGCAGACGACACGAGTGGCTGAGCAGGACCTGAGCGCTGAACTGGAAAGTCAGGGAGACGTCCTGCGGGGGACGGCAGGACCCGGAGGGGGCTTCGGCGAGAAGCACCGAGACGCTTTAAATCGACCGGATCAACTGTCGTACCTGATCCTGCGACGGCGTCTCACAGCGACATCATGTCACCGAGACACGATCCGTCTTATAAACCACAACACGTTCAGACCTGCTTCGACAATAGATGATTTAAGAACGACTTCTCTAGTAATATAGTAATAAAAACATATAAATGTCACTTGAAAAAATGACCCCTGCACAGGTTGCTGGTTCACTTCCAGCTTGAGATAACCTGTGACCTTTCTAAGTGGAGTCTGTTCCAGTGTGTGAGTGGGTTTACTCCGGGTACTCCACAGTTAGTAGAAATACAGGGGTCGATTCATTTGTAGCTCTGAGTGTGTGTGTGTGTGTGTGTGTGGATGGTTGTGTTTTCTCTGTGTGTTCAGCACCAAACTGGCAACCTGTTCAGGGTGTCTCCTGTCTCTCACCCGAAGTAGCTGGGACAGTGTCAGTTATAGATAATAAATAAAGTTAAAAACTGAAGGCATTTTGTCAAAAAGAAAAAAAAAAAAAAATCAGACAGAAACTCAACTTAACTTCAAAGTAATTTAATTTAATCTTTATCTTAATAGCTCGGACAAGCGATAAAATGAAAAATAATAATAATATGAACAATACAAGGACTTTCAAATGATGTTTAATCGTCTTAATGTCAGTATTACCACAGATAAATGATAAATAATCCTGGATAGCATTTAATATTATATTTACTTTACTATGTTATTTTTTTGTCAATGACATTTAACAGTTGGTTAATAAAAAACAAATAAAAACATTCCATGACCTTCTTTTCAGATTGAGAGACTTTCAAAAAAATATTAGATTAGATCAGACTATTTAGATGCTGCAGAAAAGCAATTTTTTTTTTACATTTTTAAGCATATTTAAAATCCTGTAGAAACACATGTTCATACATTATTTTTTAGTTCATAAAAGATGCTCAGAAACCTTGTGTTTTAACAAAAGTAGACGAAATTCATGGCAAGAGAAATGCAGGAAAAAAGGATGTGAGAATATTCTCTCTGTTGGTTTTTGTTACGGCCAAGTAAAAGTATTTTTGTTGTTTTTATGTGTTAACAAATATTCATGTGCACATTATATATAATTTATTATATATTGTATCATATTATTATACATAGAAATATTAAAGGCTGCAAATTATATAACATCAAATGTAGACTTATTTTTAACATGAATATCTATGTGTAGAAAAAATACAAGTTCAACCATAATCCAAAATAAGGTTAAAAGGTCAAATGAGGAGTCTTAAACTGAACTGGCTAGGGGTCATCAGAGGTCGGGCTGCAGCCCGGAGGGTCTTTTAGCATTTTTTCTTTTTTTTAGGGCTTCAATCCAAATTTGTTTTATATTTCTCTCAGTTTGTTAACAAAAAATAAAATAAACATTTTATTCCATGACCTTGTTAGTCATGTTTCCAGATTGAGAGACTTTCAAAATAATATTAGACTATTTAGATGCTGCAGAAAAGAACATTTTGTTACATTTTTAAACATATTTAAAATCCTGTAGAAACATATGTTCATACATTATATCTTAGTTCATAAAAAACGCTGAGAAACCTTGTGTTTAAACAAAAGCAGACGAGTTCGTGCCAAGAGAAATGCAGGAAAAAAAAGGATGTGAGAGGTTTCTGACACCGACTGCCTTCTCCTCCAGAGGCAGCTTCTGGATGATCAGAGCGTCGGACTCTGTCAGGCGGCGTGTGGATGTTTTGCTCACTTCCTGATGATGGAGCGTGAGTGAAGACAACAACTGCACTCCACTGCCAGCTTCCACCCACCGCTCTCCGGCGCGCCACTAATGATGCCACTGCTGCAGAGCTTTGAGCCGCTCCTCGGCTTCTGCGTCTGCCGAGATGACACAGCGAGTCGGGTTGTTGTGTTTCGCACTAATTCACTTAAACTTCTGCATCTATTCTCGTTGGTGATTTGCATTTTAAAAAGAAATATATTTTGAACGAGAATATATTCTCTCGGTTGGATTGGTTTTTGTTACGGCCAAGTAAAAGTATTTTAGTTGTATTCATGTGTAAACAAATATTAATGTATAGTATATAATATATATATATATATATATCATTATTATACATATTATACATGTATATGTATTTTAGTTGTATTCATGTGTAAACAAATATTAATGTATAGTATATAATATATATATATATATCATTATTATACATATTATACATGTATATGTATTTTAGTTGTATTCATGTGTAAACAAATATTAATGTATAGTATATAATATATATATATATATCATTATTATACATATAAATGTTAAAGGCTGCAAATTATATAACATCAAATATAGACTATTTTTAACATGAATATATATGTGTAGAAAAAAATACATTTTAAAAATTAGATTATGGAAAAAAACAACAAGTTCAACCATAATCCAAAAATAAGGTTAAAAGGTCAAATGAGAGGTCTTGAACTCAACTGGCTAGGGGTCACCAGAGGTCAGGCTTCAGCCCGCAGTTTTTTTTTTTGAAGGTCTTCAATCCAAATGTATTCAATATTCTTTTTCTGTGTTTCACTGTGAATTGATGCCATTTCTCTAATAAAATGTCTTATTTTATTCTATAAATCTCTTCTATCCTGACTATACAGTCAAACTTGAGTTGAGATCTTATAATCCATGTGTTTGTGTCGTTTACACTATTGTAACAGTTTGTTTTCATGTCTAAACAAGAAGGATGTGTCTCGCCTGCAGTTCATACAAAACTCTGCAGCCAGAATTCTGAGCCGCTCTAGTAGAAGAACTCACATTTCTCCTTCAAACTCTTCACTGGCTGCCAGTTTCTTTCAGGATCATTTTAAAATTCTGGTTCTTACTTTCAGATCTATTCATGGTCAGACCTTCCATCAGTGATCTGATCCAGACTTACACCCCAGCTCGGGCTCTGAGGTCTGTGGATCAGAATCATCTGTGTTTGATGATCTACTGACTCCATCAAGAAACATGTGTGTTTGATGATCTACTGACTCCTTCAAGAAACATGTGTGTTTGATGATCTACTGACTCCTTCAAGAAACATCTGTGTTTGATGATCTACTGACTCCTTCAAGAAACATCTGTGTTTGATGATCTACTGACTCCTTCAAGAAACATCTGTGTTTGATGATCTACTGACTCCTTCAAGAAACATCTGTGTTTGATGATCTACTGACTCCTTCAAGAAACATCTGTGTTTGATGGTCTACTGACTCCTTCAAGAAACATCTGTGTGTTTGATGATCTACTGACTCCTTCAAGAAACATCTGTGTTTGATGATCCATCATCAAAACGTTTGACAACATTTTTATTTGAGCTTTTTCTTTGTTGTTGCTGCTGTGTTTGTCTTATGTGTCTTGATCTTTAAAAGTGTGTATTTTAACTGTGTGTTGTTTTTGATTGTTAAAGCGCTTTGTGACCCTGGTCTTAGAAAAACAAATACAAATAATTAGTTACTTACATAAATGATGACTGTGTGATGGAGTCTCTTGGAAACTTGAGATCTCCTCTCATGGGTTCGAAACCCTTGCTTTAAAAGTAGCTGCAGGGATTATTTCCGCCACGAAGTAATCAACCACCTTTAATTTAATTAATTATGGATTTAGATAAACTAATTAGTCTTAATAAACAGCGGAAATCACAGCCGAGCAAAACAAAACACTCGAGCACACAAACACATATCAGAGGACGACGATCCCATTATTAGACGCCGCCGAGAAGAAGAAAAAGCTTTAATTAATTTGAGACGAGACGAGGGGAGCGTCGTCCACTCGGTCTCCATGGAGACGTCTCGTCTCCAGCTGCGAGAAGACGTGGTGAGTCCGTCGTCACCGAATACCTGTCGTTCATCACCACCACAACGAGGTTTGGAATCCAAAAGAAGCCTCCTCTGAGTACCATTGCGATGACACAGCTGTGAGATTCTGATCCGTTACCCATTCACTGTGGGCGTCAGACCCTGAACCGGAGCCGGGGCCCCTAACAAGTCTCCCAAGCCCTTGTTAGAATTGAATCAACCCCGAAACGCGTTGTCTCGTCCGACGGCCTCCGTCCTGGACGCCGGACAACAAACGTTTCCTCCACACAACATGGCCTCAGTTAATCAGCGACCGCTGCCCACATCATGCTCGGCGCCGCTGAAGGAGTCGTGGTGTGTTGTTTGTGTGGCGGAATGAAACAAGGGAGATGAAACGGATACCACTCTTTTTTTCTTCTTCCTCCCGTTCATCAGAGGGCCGCGGACCGCTGAGCGTCTTGGGATTTTTTTCGGCGAATTTTCCGCAAATAAGCAGCGTGACGCCGAGACGGCCAGCTGCGATAATCCTGCGGAGATCAGACGTCACCGGCGGAGTCAAGCAGAATGAAAACGGCTGCCAGTCCAAGTGGAGATAGTGTCGCTGGTTCAGGTACAGAGACTCGTTCCTCGTCCGCCATTATTCCTGTAAATGTGCAATGTTTGAACATATATATCATGTTTGAACATCCACGCTGAAAGTTCGTGGAAGCAAATAGTCGCCGGCGTTTTACCTCCCGCGGCGTCTTCTGCATCATTTATCAAAGTCAATAACGTCCTCGCGAGTGAAGTCGGGGTCAGTGTAAAGAAGCGACGCACAATCAATTAGGCTCGACAGCAGACGCGATCCACGACACTATAGACAACAACACTTCTCGGGTCGTTTCGATGCATCTTGTTTTTTCAAATGTGTCGTACATCAAAACCTTCGTTATGAAGGCGTAGATTGATCTTTTCTGTGCTGGTCGTCCTTCTCGGTTGGTCATTATTTCAATGATGAATTGTTTCTCTACACAACATGGTCCTAATCGTGAGGTTGGTTCAAATGTAAAGTAGATTCATGTTGATGTGATAAACTTTAAAGATGCCAGTTTTTAAGATAAGATGAGACAGAGATTATTGATTTCAACAATGTTACGGTTACAGAGTTTAATAAAGTTTGGTTAATATAACACATCCACGACCAAAAGATCTAAAAAGATTTTGGCCCCGATGACATCTTTACCTTTTATTGTGACACAACCTCAGACAAAAGTGCAACATTTTTCATCATCTTGATTATTACTCGCATGTTGTTTTCTTGCTTTCAAAATAAAGCTCATAGTGTTTGGCCTTGACTGTCATGTCTTCTGATTTATTTTGACGCGTTGCCTGTTTATTTGCTTCCGCGCCTGTTGCTGCAACAACGATCAATCACATCAGACAGAGAGTTTGAAGTCTTTCCCCAGCAGCAGGCGCCACATTTTAATCTACGCTACATGATATGTCACGTTTGATTTCTCCTCTTGTTCGACTTTCTGGATTTCCTCTTCTTGTTGTTCCTAGTTCACATAGTGCCTGCTTTTTGTCGTGTTTATTAGTGTGTGTGTTTTTCCCCGACCACCGCTTGTTTTTCAGTCTTCCTTTAGTTTGTTCTCCGCCCGGTTTGTGATGCGCTTTACGTTATCTCGGACTGTGATATGGACACTGACGATTCTGGGAAGTTATTCCTGGGACTCGTGTTAATGTTGTTTAAGTGGTTATCTTATTAAACATGTAAACGAGTGTTAATGTTTTTGCCTGTTTCCACTCCGCATTTGGGTCCGCCTTGTTCCCAGACCTCTCATTGATATAGTTTTTCTCAAGAGTCTTAAAATCCCGTCATGTCTTTGACCTTTTTGATGGATGTTTAACATTAGTGTTGACATTTTAACATTTATCTGCTGTTGTTTTGCATAATTTTTCTTTACAATATTAAACTTTTTTCCTAGATTCCAACACTTTAACAAGAAGGATGTGTCTCGCCTGCAGTTGATTCAGAACTCTGCAGCGAGAATTCTGAGCCGCTCTAGTAGAAGAACTCACATTTCTCCGATCCTTAAAACTCTTCACTGGCTTCCAGTTTCTTTCAGGATCAACTTTAAAATTCTGGTTCTTACTTTCAGATCTATTCATGGTCAGGCTCCTCCTTACATCACTGATCTGATCCAGCCTTACACCCCAGCTCGGGCTCTGAGGTCTGTGGATCAGAATCTACTTATGGTTCCACGCACACGGTTCAGGACCAGAGGAGAGAAATCTTTTCAGACTGTTGCTCCTAAGCTTTGGAACGATCTTCTCTCTCTTTGCTCTTGATGATCTACTGACTCCTTTAAGAAACATCTTAAGACGTTTCTATTTGTTCAGGCTTTTCCTTCATTTTCTGGAACTCCTGTGTTGTTCTCAGTATTATCTTGATCTTTAAAGTATGTACTTTTTTGAGTATTGTTTTGATTGTCTAAGCGCTTTGTGACCCTGGTCTGGAAAAGCGCTATATAAATAAATATCACTTACTTACTTACTTACTTTCTTTATGATTTAAATAGCAGTGAATTTGATTTTACTTCCTACCAAGCCCAGTCGCTACAGTTCTGAAGACACTCTGTTGAAACACATATTTAATTGTTTAAATAAACACTGTTCCTGCAGTACCGTTGTCAACCTGTATGGTTTTGCTAATTTACATGCTAGTAAAATCAAAAGCTGACAGTGATGGTTAAAACAAAAGTGTCTGGTTTAATTATTGAGGAACACATAGAAGAAATGCTCACATCATGGCTGAATATAGTTGGAATTAAAACCAACAAATTAAAAAAATAAAAAAATATTTTTTCTTGACTTTTTTCCATTCTCCATCTTTCATCTTTTTTCCCATAATACATTTTTCATCGTAATCCAACCTTCAGTGCTTCGTCGCTATGACTGCACCTGAGGAATGACTTTTTACGAGCATTCTTCATGAGCTGTTGAACAGGAAGTAAAACTGAATATTACATGGCTGCTCGTACACGAGACTCAAAGACGTTTCACAGCAAGAGAACCTTTTGAAAACATCTACGTGACGGATTCCTCTTCGTTATGGACTTTTTAACTTTTCTACTCTTTTACGTTGACTTTTTCCATTTTGTTAAATGTAATGTTTCACGTACAGACATGAAGACATTATGTGTTAATGTGCAAGACATGTATTAAAACATTAATTAAATGAATATACAATTTAAATGTTAGCGGTTAAGTAATGATTAAAGTGGAAGTTAAAAACCTACAATTATGACGTAATAATGGCTTCACTCCTCCTCCAGCTGTAATCAATCCGCGCTTTGTTTGTACAATGAATCCCTTGGAGGTGGAGACCATTGATGACGCGCAGTGACAACCTCCATGCTTGACCAATCACAGCAGAGTGGGTGTGGTTATGGTCAACAAGATTTAATCTCCAGAAGAAGAAAGTGTTTTCAGTGGGCGGAGCTTAAGATCATTTTCTAATGTCAATATTTCAATGAAAAGAGTTTTGTACAAACACACACTGATGATACAATAGAGTCACACATTACAACAACACACACACTGATGATACAATAGAGTCACACATCACAACAACACACACACTGATGATACAATAGAGTCACACATCACAACAACACACACACTGATGATACAATAGAGTCACACATCACAACAACACACACACACTGATGATACAATAGAGTCACACATCACAACAACACACACACACTGATGATACAATAGAGTCACACATCACAACAACACACACACACTGATGATACAATAGAGTCACACACCACAACAACACACACACACTGATGATACAATAGAGTCACACATCACAACAACACACACACTGATGATACAATAGAGTCACACATCACAACAACACACACACACTGATGATACAATAGAGTCACACATCACAACAACACACACACACTGATGATACAATAGAGTCACACATCACAACAACACACACACTGATGATACAATAGAGTCACACATCACAACAACACACACACTGATGATACAATAGAGTCACACATCACAACAACACACACACTGATGATACAATAGAGTCACACATCACAACAACACACACACTGATGATACAATAGAGTCACACATCACAACAACAAACACACACTGATGATACAATAGAGTCACACATCACAACAACACACACACTGATGATACAATAGAGTCACACATCACAACAACACACACACACTGATGATACAATAGAGTCACACATCACAACAACACACACACTGATGATACAATAGAGTCGCACATCACAACAACACACACACTGATGATACAATAGAGTCACACATCACAACAACAAACACACTGATGATACAATAGAGTCACACATCACAACACACACACACACACTGATGATACAATAGAGTCACACATCACAACAACACACACACTGATGATACAATAGAGTCACACATCACAACACACACTCACACACTGATGATACAATAGAGTCACACATCACAACAACACACACACTGATGATACAATAGAGTCACAAATCACAACAACACAAACACATACACACTTTAACACACACACACAACACATTAGTTGAACTTTAAACAATTAAATAAAAATAATACTTTTTAAATAACAAATAAATAGTATTATATCTACAAAGTTGACTTGAATGTAATTTTTACTTTGAGAAATTCGTTTTTCATGTGTTATTTCGACGCATCAGTTCATCTTTTTAGTGACTTAGTTTTCACCCAAAGAAACGCAGTTCATGGTAATAACTGTAGTTCTTTACTTTAGCCACTAGATGTCATGGTGTGAGTGTGTTCGTTGTCATGGGGACGGGATGCGATACTAACGAGGAGTCAGTCTTATTATTATTATCGAATCCACCGACGACCGAGTGATCGATTGAAAGACCAGAAGCTGAAGAACATGGAGCTCCGAGAAGTACTAATGAACGAGAATGATTCGAGGTACTGCCTCGGAAAATACTCACAGAATACTCAATACAGTTCATCACCACCTCTAGGTCAGAATATTGTCCACGGCAAAGTGTAATTTAAGGATTATGTTTCTCCTGCTCAAAATAATATCATTCCTGGCTGAGCTGGAAATAATCTTATCATGAGTCAAAATTGAAGATAAGACGCTCCTGGTCAATGATAATGACCTTATCTTGCGTATCATTTATAGAACGCACATGATCTTTAGTGAGGAATATCACCAGATACAAGAGGTACAGTGAATACATTCATGTCACCTCCAGGGCCTCCGTACAAATCTTCACACTTCAGCACCTGAGGGATCAATAAAGTTTTACCTTACCTTACCTTACCTGTAGTTCTGTCACCGACAGACAAGAATACGAGGAACTGTGGGGAATAAATCCGAACGAACCTCATGGGATGAATATTTAGATTATTTATTATTACTATTATTTTAAACCATAGGTCAGTGTTTGTGATGATATGTTTTTGGGCCGGTGGTGAAGGCCTTGACCACATGACACGGCTTAGATTGAAAACGCCCTTCGAGACAATGGAATCACAAGACGGTAATGTTTTTGTTTTGTTTTTTCTATTTCAAGGTCAAACAAAGTTCAGTTTGAGAAAGTCATTATATTTATCTGTTTTTATAGCACAAGCTGTCGGTTTGACCTTTGCTTTTCACTTCACTCTTTTTTTAAAGATGATGTTGCTCGGGTTGAGAGTCCATCAGTTTCTTTTTTTTAGTGTTTTAAATGTAAGTAAGTAAGTTATATTTGTGGAGCGCTTTTCTAGATGAGTTTCACAAAGTGCTTGAACAATTAAAACAATACACAATAAAATATATACTTAAAATATCAAGATAACACTGAGACAAACACAATAGTCTCAGAAAATCAAAGAAAAGCACAAATAAATTGTCTTGGGATGTTTCTTGAAGGAGTCAGTAGATCATCAAACACAGATGTTTCTTGAAGGAGTCAGTAGATCATCAAACACAGATGTTTCTTGAAGGAGTCAGTAGATCATCAAACACAGATGTTTCTTGAAGGAGTCAGTAGATCATCAAACACAGATGTTTCTTGAAGGAGTCAGTAGATCATCAAACACAGAGATGTTTCTTGAAGGAATCAGTAGATCATCAAACACAGATGTTTCTTGAAGGAGTCAGTAGATCATCAAACACAGATGTTTCTTGAAGGAGTCAGTAGATCATCAAACACAGATGTTTCTTGAAGGAGTCAGTAGATCATCAAACACAGATGTTTCTTGAAGGAGTCAGTAGATCATCAAACACAGATGTTTCTTGAAGGAGTCAGTAGATCATCAAACACACATGTTTCTTAAAGGAGTCAGTAGATCATCAAACACAGATGTTTCTTGAAGGAGTCAGTAGATCATCAAACACAGATGTTTCTTGAAGGAGTCAGTAGATCATGAAACACAGATGTTTCTTGAAGGAGTCAGTAGATCATGAAACACAGATGTTTCTTGAAGGAGTCAGTAGATCATCAAACACACAGATGTTTCTTGAAGGAGTCAGAAGATCATCAAACACAGATGTTTCTTGAAGGAGTCAGTAGATCATCAAACACAGATGTTTCTTGAAGGAGTCAGTAGATCATCAAACACAGATGTTTCTTGAAGGAGTCAGTAGATCATCAAACACAGATGTTTCTTGAAGGAGTCAGTAGATCATCAAACACAGATGTTTCTTGAAGGAGTCAGTAGATCATCAAACACAGATGTTTCTTGAAGGAGTCAGTAGATCATCAAACACACATGTTTCTTAAAGGAGTCAGTAGATCATCAAACACAGATGTTTCTTGAAGGAGTCAGTAGATCATCAAACACAGATGTTTCTTGAAGGAGTCAGTAGATCATGAAACACAGATGTTTCTTGAAGGAGTCAGTAGATCATGAAACACAGATGTTTCTTGAAGGAGTCAGTAGATCATCAAACACACAGATGTTTCTTGAAGGAGTCAGAAGATCATCAAACACAGATGTTTCTTGAAGGAGTCAGTAGATCATCAAACACAGATGTTTCTTGAAGGAGTCAGTAGATCATCAAACACAGATGTTTCTTGAAGGAGTCAGTAGATCATCAAACACAGATGTTTCTTGAAGGAGTCAGTAGATCATCAAACACAGATGTTTCTTGAAGGAGTCAGTAGATCATCAAACACAGATGTTTCTTGAAGGAGTCAGTAGATCATCAAACACAGATGTTTCTTGAAGGAGTCAGTAGATCATCAAACACAGATGTTTCTTGAAGGAGTCAGTAGATCATCAAACACAGATGTTTCTTGAAGGAGTCAGTAGATCATCAAACACAGATGTTTCTTGAAGGAGTCAGTAGATCATCAAACACAGAGATGTTTCTTGAAGGAGTCAGTAGATCATCAAACACACATGTTTCTTGAAGGAGTCAGTAGATCATCAAACACAGATGTTTCTTGAAGGAGTCAGTAGATCATCAAACACAGATGTTTCTTGAAGGAGTCAGTAGATCATCAAACACAGATGTTTCTTGAAGGAGTCAGTAGACCATCAAACACAGATGTTTCTTGAAGGAGTCAGTAGATCATCAAACACAGATGTTTCTTTAAGGAGTCACTAGATCATCAAACACAGATGTTTCTTGAAGGAGTCAGTAGATCATCAAACACAGATGTTTCTTGAAGGAGTCAGTAGATCATCAAACACAGAGACGGTTCCAAAGCTTAGGAGCAACAGTCTGGAAGGATTTCTCTCCTCTGGTCCGGAAGTTCAGGAACCATCAGTAGATTCTGATCCACAGACCTCAGAGCCCGAGCTGGGGTGTAAGTCTGGATCAGATCACTGATGGAAGTTCTGACCATGAATAGATCTGAAAGTAAGAACCAGAATTTTAAAATGATCCTGAAAGAAACTGGCAGCCAGTGAAGAGTTTGAAGGAGAAATGTGAGTTCTTCTACTAGAGCGGCTCAGAATTCTTCCTGCAGAGTAAATGCAAAGATATTTGAAACAAGTGATGAGATGATGCAATAATCCAACTAATTACAAGTTATGTTTCTGAAAATTAGATAGATTGGCGTAAGAATCAAAGCTTTAATGACAAATAATGTTTTCTTCTCTCAGAAAAACGTGTTGCCTGGAAGGAAGCTGGTCAATACAAACTTAAATTATTCAAAACGACAGTCATGAGACACAGCAATGTCCTCTCTGCCAATATTATTATCATTTTAAAAAAGAACCCAATCTGTGGCCCTCGGGCTCCAAATAAATTCCTTCTCTGCTGTTTGCCCCGATAATCTACACTCGTGCACAAAGAGACGTGCAAGGTGAAAACAATAGCATCCACATGCTCGCGCTGCTGGTGGATGTGTTGTGCCAAGGCAAAGCGTGAAATGGAATGCAGTCAAGGGGATGTGACAGTCATGGATGAGAGAATATTCTACCAGATTTCACACTGTCAGGTGTTGACAGCGTTCCTCCATATTCAACCCCGGGCTGCCGACGCGATGAGGAAGGTGGCACATCAGCCGAGCCGGAGAGGAATGTCGATAATTAACACACAGTATATCTCAGGTTCTAGTCTCAGGTTCGCTTCAACTTTTACTAAAAATACGTAAAATGTCCATTTAATGAACCAATTGAATCATTAATATAAAACTGATGAGGTCAATGTACTTCATGAACCTTATGTGATCATCAAATTGAGATTCAAATCATTCACACTGACTGGAATCCATCAACATGTCTAGAAAAATATATATTTTTAACAAAGTACTTTTGTAGTGGAGTAGAGATCGTTCTTAAGATACACTTAGTCCTAGTCTTAGTCTTGGGTTCTCTAAATCCTGACACTTCTCAGGGTGTGATAGTGGTCTCCAAGTTATATAACGTCATAACACAAGATGATATTCTTGCACCTTTACTTGTCAGTCCAATAGGTTCAAAAGCGAGTCAACTGGACTGTGTAGAATTTCTAGGAAGACGTTTCGTTCCTCGTCCGAGGAACTTCTTCTGTTTCGTATGAGCTGAGGTTACAGCCTCATTGGTCCTCCTCCTAAATATCTAACCCCAGCTCATTTGAAACAGTAGAAGTTCCTTGGATGAGGAACAAAACGTCTTCATAGAACCTCAGTCCAGTTGACTCGCTTTTGAACCTCTTGGATGACCATGACATGGATTAAATGAGAACCTTCATGAACTTTACTTGCCAGTCATTTTCCTAGACTTGCACGTTAAACAATATTTAAGGTGTTTGATATTATGTCAAGATCTGGATATATAATGTGAAAACACACTGTTCAAAAAGAAGAACAACTAGTAATGTTGAGGACATTGAAGCCTTATTTTATACTGCCTGTATTAAAAAGAAAACAATTTATATTTATTGGATTGGATTTTCATTTGTTAATATTACTACAAATAATAGTATAAATGGTGTGTTTTAATCATAATCATGAATAAGACTATAAACATATTAATATACAATAAAATAATGACATTGAATTAAGCAGTTAATTCCACTTCATTTAAATTCTGGTAAATGTGCTTCCATCGATCAAGTCTCTCATGAATTTTTATTAAAACGGTAAGGTTTTTAGGAAGTCCATGTGGAGAAATTAAGTGAATTGAAAGATATTTAGTGGAGTTAAATGTGCCATGAACTCCAAAAATAATGAACTGAAATTCTTGGAAATCTACACTTTAATTAACTGTAACCGTTACCGGGACATTTCCCATTTCTTATGGATCTATGAACTAATGTTATCTTGGGGCCACTGTTGCTGTGAGTTACTATTCACTCTTTATATTCAGATACAGTTGTCCTCTGAACACTGTCATCAGTGCTCCTCCCATGATGCAACACTAATAGACTCAGGGACTCCTTCATTCCTCGGGCTATTAGAATGTTTAATTCTGAGTTTGGAGGCAAGAGTTAAAATATTCTATTCTATGTAAATCTCTGTATACTTTTCTTTAAGTCATTTTTAATTTGATCTATATTATTTATAGTTAGATTTTGTCATTTGTCACTTTGTTCTTTTTATTGCACTTTGCTCTTGTTCTTGTTTTGTCTATCCTTTCACCCACTGACACTGACTGTGTAATGTACAGTATATCCTTGTTTTGAGAGTTGTTGCAACCGAAGCTGAGAAAAGACAGTGTGGATTTAGAATTTTGTGCAGATCAGTGACGCTTCGCGAAGCAGTGCCGACCCCCCGGTGTGATGGCATATGTTAATAAAAAGCTCGGCAGGACGTCCCCTGCATCCTAATCTGCTGATGTCAAAATAAATTATCCGTGGACAGGGAGGGGGGTGCGGGGGGTGCGAAGAAATTTCCCAGCAAAAGCTGCAAGTTCGTCATTTCTTGTGCACGTTTGGAACGTGAGTGGAACCTGCATATCAATGTCCCTGATTTAAATATTGCACTTACGGGTGACGCCGGTAATAAGTACCTGTTGTGCGGAGAGTAGGTCACTCGCTCCCACTGCGGCGATTCCTGGGTCTGGGTCACCGAGTCTGAGCTCTAGTGGAGTACAGTACGGTACCCCGGGGGCCCGCCTGGATGGGACTTAAGTATTAGGCAGGCGTCATGCAGGGATGTTCAAGGAGTGCGAGACGAGAGTCGGCTGAGGTAAACAACTTAGTTATTTATGCGCCAGGGCGTCAAATGGCTTTACCCGGATTAGTTCTGTTTGACATCCTGGAAAATTCTTGCTTCATGTGTCGTAGATTTGAACTTGGTATTGATGTGTTTTCACTTTGAATTTGTTCTCTCACTTCCTGTTTCTCGTATTCTTATTTCCTTAAGTCGACTAATGGAGCACGGCTGGACCTCACCATCAATCAAGACCTTCCTACTTCACCCACCTGAAGCCTGAGTGCCAGAAGATCAAAGATGCTCTTTCGCTGGTTTGTTGCTTCTCTAATTCTCTTTTTTGGACTATTGGCATTTTGGACTTCTTGTATTTTTGCGCCTGTTTCTGAGTATATAGTTGTAGTGTAGTTTACTCACAAGTGTTTTTACCAGGTTACCTGTTACCTACTATCTTTTTTCTTTTATTTCTCGGTCCGGTGGACACTTCGGTTTTTGGACTTTGAGATGTTGGATTCCACTTATTAAAGTGATAGTTCACCCAAAATTCAAACCACTCATTTTGTACGAACCCCTCATGTTAACTGAGAGTAATCTGTTCTTTTCAGAGTCATAGACAGAAATGTTCTTTCATTTCAACGATCACTCTCCTGTTTTCCCACAGAATTTAATTGTCACTCCCTTGTTTGTACATGTTTTAATCTCTACTCCTGGATTAATATTTCTCCTTCATAGTGTTTTTGTCCTTAATACTTCCTGAGCCTACTTTTTGTCATTTTATTTGTGTTTTTTTCTTATCACTGCTCTTCGTTTTTTCAGTCTCCTTGAGTTTGTGGTGCACTCCGTTTACTTCGGAATGTTGACACTTGGATCTTTAGCTAACACTATCTTAAACTATAGACTTACTTCATTTCTTTCTGATCAATTCTTCTCATGTGGAGCTTCAATCCAAGACTTACAGACGAGCAGTATTTAGATATTTGGATGATTTTAAGTGTCTTTTTGGACGAAGATAAAGACGAAGACAACTGAGCTCCATTACCTACATTAAAATGAACAAAAAATGTTGTCTATAACTCTAAAAAGAACAGATTACTCTGAAAATAATCAACATTAGTCGACTTGAGGGCGAGTAGAAAATGAAAAAAGTTTGGGTGAACTATCACTTTAAGTTCTCCGCTGGCCTCATTTTCTTATCACATTTTTGCTGATGACATCCAGCTCTACTGCTCTTTTGATCCAACTGAGCCCCAAAGGCTGAACAGCTTAGTCAATTGTTTGCTAGAAATCAAACAATGAGTGAAAACACTCTACAGCTAAATGTGGACAAAACTGAAACTCTGGTGATTGCTCCTGATAAGGTTCCAGGGTTGAGTCAGTACTTCGGTGACTTATGTCAGTCTGTCAAACTGAGCCTGAGAAACCTGGGTGTTGTATTTGATAAAGACATGTCTCTTGTTCAACACTGAAGAAAACTGACCAGAAACTGTTTCCTTCAACTGAGAAAAATCTCTAAACTTAGGAAAATGTTGTCGGAACATGATCTGGATCTTATAATCCATGCGTTTGTTTCTTCTCGGCTGGACTATTGTAACAGTTTGTTTTCATGTCTTAACAAGAAGGATCGTCTCGTCTGCAGTTGATTCAGAACTCTGCAGCCAGAATTCTGACCCGCTCAAGTAGAAGAACTCACATTTCTCCGATCCTTAAAACTCTTCACTGGCTTCCAGTTTCTTTCAGGATCAACTTTAAAATTCTGGTTCTTACTTTCAGATCTATTCATGGTCAGGCTCCTCCTTACATCACTGATCTGATCCAGACTTACACCCCAGCTCGGGCTCTGAGGTCTGTGGATCAGAATCTACTGATGGTTCCACACACTCGGTTCAGGACCAGAGGAGAGAAATCTTTTCAGGCTGTTGCTCCTAAGCTTTGGAACGATCTTCTCTCTCTTTGCTCTTGATGGATCTACTGACTCCTTTAAGAAACATCTTAAGACGTTTCTATTTGTTCAGGCTTTTCCTTGAATTTCTCGAACTCCTGTGTTGTTCTCAGTATTATCTTGATCTTTAAAGTATCTACTTTTTTGAGTATTGTTTTGATTGTCTAAGCACTTTGTGAAAGCGCTATATAAATAAACATTACTTACTTACTTACTCATGTATATTTGACTTGACATCTTTAAATTCAGAAGATACAACATCAGAAACCTCAGAATAAGTTGAATTAGATTTTATCACCTTATATTGTCAAACAAACGACTCACACACCATTTAAACAAACATATTTAGTCCGTTTAACGAGGATTTGTGGTGGAAAAGTAACCTCAGGGCTCACAAGGACGGAGCAAACATTCCCTTCCACTGCAGAGGACGCGAGTCAGATTCAAATTCTGGAAATGTATGCTGTCAAGCTGTAACCTGATAGACAATGCCACCGTGTAATGTCAGTGTCTCACCATTTTGTACTTCATATATTAAGGCTGCATCAGTGAGGTTGTGTTCCGCCAGCAGCAGCTGTCAATAGATGTGACACTGAAGCCCGCGAGAGCTCTTAGCATTCGCCGCAAAACTGTCTATATCGACTTCACGTCAGTGTCAGGATTTAAGAAGTTTGAATGCAAACTCTAAAATACACAACAAACTACTTGATAACAAATTCATAGTTGCACTCAGAGCTGCCGCAAATATGTACAAGTATAGTATTAATACTGCGTTATCTCTACATGCCACTTTATGTACCAGCCCAGCTTCCTTCTAACACGGTGGTCACTGCAAAATTTAGCGATAATTTTCTCCGATCACAAGTGAATCTAACATGTCGTCGACATTGGAACGTTAACTTGTATCGTATATTTTGGTGACGCAAAATGTGACGACCAACCAGATGCAGAAAAAAAACACTACATAACACATTTGGTCTTCATTCGCACACAAATGTTGTCGGAACATGATCTGGAGCTTGTAATCCATGCGTTTGTTTCTTCTCGTCTGGACTATTGTAACAGTTTGTTTTCATGTCTTAACAAGAAGGATCGTCTCGCCTGCAGTTGATTCAGAACTCTGCAGCCAGAATTCTGAGCCGCTCTAGTAGAAGAACTCACATTTCTCCGATCCTTAAAACTCTTCACTGGCTTCCAGTTTCTTTCAGGATCAACTTTAAAATTCTGGTTCTTACTTTCAGATCTATTCATGGTCAGACCTTCCATCACTGATCTGATCCAGCCTTACACCCCAGCTCGGGCTCTGAGGTCTGTGGATCAGAATCTACTTATGGTTCCACGCACACGACTCAGGACCAGAGGAGAGAAATCTTTTCAGGCTGTTGCTCCTAAGCTTTGGAACGATCTTCTCTCTCTTTGCTCTTGATGATCTACTGACTCCTTTAAGAAACATCTTAAGACGTTTCTATTTGTTCAGGCTTTTCCTTGAATTTCTGGAACTCCTGTGTTGTACTCAGTATTATCTTGATCTTTAAAGTATGTACTTTTTTGAGTATTGTTTTGATTGTTTAAGCGCTTTGTGACCCTGGTCTCGAAAAGCGCTATATAAATAAATATTACTTACTTACTTACTTACAAATATAATTTATACTGCTATTTAAACTATATCTTATTTGAATCCTCTTCACGTCAGTTCATCAAGATATATTTAAGCTTGTGGTTTTTTTTTTACATGCAGCTAATACAGATACTCTTTTCAAATTGTCTGAATACTATCAACTTTGATGTCTTTCTTGTACGTCCACAGCTAGAGACACTTTAGAGTATTGTATCTTATTAAAGTGTGTGAGGAAAAGCAGAGTTCTGGGAGAACAAACTAACTAAATTAAAACTCTGTTACTCAAATATGAATAAAGTTACACCCTTTTAAAAGTTTGCTCCAAGGTTACGGTCCTTTGGCTCTCGGCAGCTTCGGCGTCATTTTTTTCATCCGATCATGACAGATTCCAAAAATGACGCAGAGTTTTAAGTTAATGTAGAAATATTTTCTTGCATTTTCTTTGGTAAATATTTTTCACAGTTTTGTATCTTTTAAGAATCCCAGGGCATACAGTAGCTCGTTACTTCAGCTCTTTTATTTTTTTCATGATTTAAATTTTCATTAAGAACCACCTGGATAATATTTGAACGATTATCTTCAGGTGTGTTTGTCTAAGAGTCCGTTGCTGTGTCTCAAATCGCATACTAACGTACTAAAAGTTAGTATTTTTAGTACGTTAGTGTGTCTCAATTCTTAGTATGCGAAATTTAGTGCGCCATGCACACTAAATTGGCGTACTAACACGCCCACAAAACTAGCATGGTTCGATGGACACTAACCACACTAAACAGCCGCCATTTTAGTGACGTTTTAAACGTAAGTTACGTCATATATAAATGCATATATATGCATATACTTAAATGTGTATTTTCAGCATCAGTAGGAGGATAAACACGTCTTCGCTGCTGATACCAGCTTAAATATCTCGCGATTATTTAGATTCTCATATTTTTTCTTTATTTCTTTTTCCAAAGTTGCAATACGTGCTGCCAGCAGGTGGCGATAGCGTTCAAACAGCTGCTTGAAACATGGTTAAATAGAAGTAGAAGAAGAAGCTGTCATGTGATTTCCGGTTAGTGTGTAGCTTCAGGGTTTGATTTGAGACATACTATCTGCGGAGAATTTGCGTACTAGTTAGTATGCATACTAAACTGATGCATACTAACTTCTAGCATACTAAGATTAGTATGCGATTTGAGACACAGCACAGGTGTGTTTGTCTAAGAGTCCGTTGCTGTGTCTCAAATCGCATACTAGCTACTAAAAGTTAGTATTTTTAGTACGTTAGTGCGTCTCAATTCTTAGTATGCAAAATTTAGTGCGCCATGCATACTAAATTGGTGTACTAACACGCCCACAAAACTAGCATGGTTCGATGGACACTAACCACACTAAACAGCCGCCATTTTAGTGACGTTTTAAACGGAAGTTCAACATATATAAATGCATATATATGCATATACTTAAATGTGTATTTTCAGCAGCAGTAGGAGGATAAACACGTCTTCGCTGCTGATACCAGCTTAAATATCTCGCGATTATTTAGATTCTCATATTTTTTCTTTATTTCTTTTTCCAAAGTTGCAATACGTGCTGCCAGCAGGTGGCGATAGCGTTCAAACAGCTGCTTGAAACATCGTTAAATAGAAGTAGAAGAAGAAGCTGTCATGTGATTTCCGGTTAGTGTGTAGCTTCAGGGTTTGATTTGAGACATACTATCTGCGGAGAATTTGCGTACTAGTTAGTATGCATACTAAACTGATGCATACTAACTTCTAGCATACTAAGATTAGTATGCGATTTGAGACACAGCACGTGTTCGTGACCACAGAAGGAATACGTAGCCGAGTGATGCTGAGGAAAATGTTGCAAAATTCCACCATTTGGACTTGTTTTTGTAATTCTCCTCTGCTGTACGTTACATGTGGGAGTTGATCTTTTTGATAGTAGTTTAACACTCATGTGTCACATATAAGGCGATGGTGGCAGTTAAGTTGTGAAGTTTTGTACTTTATCTTGAGAATAAATGTGATTTATGAAACCAAGAACGAACGAGTGCAGCATATTTGTTTAATCAACCTTCAGGTACGTATCAAACATTTAATTTCTTCAGTGGAATCTCCCTGTAATGACCATGAGCTCATTTCACCCACGAGTCTAAAATCCCTCTCAAAAAAGAAAGTCAAATGTATTTGCTTCTCTGTGGAAGACTCTTATCTACCAACCATCCTCAGAGCGAAGCGAGTCACGGTCGGAATGTTTAGAAGTCAAAAACATTTTCACTCTGTGTGAAAGTTATTTAGCACAAGGTTATGAGGAATAACTTAAAAATGTATTAAAGCATTTGTACTCAAAAGTATTTTATTGGAATTTTCAATAGAAAAGTTGATTTATCTCAAATAATAATTGTTACCATTTAACTTGAGTCTTGAGATGAAAATGAACTTATCCGTCCCTGGACTACGATGATTTCTACTTTTGTCCTTATTTGTCAATAAAGTTAAAAATGGCTGATTATTAGTATAATAGCATGAAAAAGTTAATTTTCTTTGTCTAATACCAAGAAAAGTTTTAAACTAAATAAGAGCTTTGCAGCTCAAATATTAATCAAGGTCCAGCCTTTTAAAAGTCCTTCAACGTTTCTGACCTTCTTTAAGCCGCCGACGGCTTCTGCTTCGTTTCTGGAATTTTCTCAATTTTGTTTCTTATAAACTGGTTCATAGTATCATGTGAAATACTTCTTTTTAATCACAACCTTGTATTTATTGTATAAAAATATTGACTTATTAGTGACTTGTATCTTGTGCTTGTTAGAACTTCAAGCTAATGTTTTTAAGATGTTGTAAATGTTAAATGACAACAAAGTTTTGAATGTTCTTGTAGCTCATTAAACAACTCATCACAAACGATTTGGTTCCTTTAATACTTCATCTCAAATACTCTGATTTCTAGGGACACGGAACAAACACGGCAGCTCTGGACAAGAATGCGAGGCTGAAAGAAACGTGGCAAGTCTGGCAACTTTTTAAAGGTGAAGAAGCTCATTAGCAGCAGGTGAATGTCATCAAACTGATCCTGGCGTGGATTAAATACCTCGGCGTTGGATTAAATACATATACAAACGCTCCCTCAGCCTTTGCTCAAGGAACATTCATCATGTTCAGGTCTTTGAATCTTATTTTTCCTCTTTATTAAATGGGACATTTTCTGTGAGTATTAAGGTCACTCAAATAGATTTAAAAAAAAAATGTATAATGACCTTAAAGTCATAAAATAAATGTATTACAAAATTAAAGTCATAAAAAATACTTAATTAAGATATTAAAGTTGTATAAAATAAAAGTATTACAAGATTAAAGTCATACAAAATAAATGTATTACGATATGTAAGTTGTGATAAATACATTTATTATGAGATTTAAGTAAAATAAAATACATTATTACAAGATTAAAGTTTTATAAAATACTTCATGATATTAAGTGGTAAAAAATACGTTTATTATGAGATTTAAGTCAAATAAAATACATTATTACAAGATTTAAGTTGTAATAAATATGTTTATTATGAGATTTAAGTCAAATACAATACTTCATTATGATATTTAAGTTATAATTAATACGTTTATTATGAGATTTAAGTCAAATAAAATACATTATTATGAGATTTAAGTAAAATAAAATACATTATTACAAGATTTAAGTCAAATAAAATACATTATTATGAGATTTAAGTAAAATAAAATACATTATTACAAGATTTAAGTCAAATAAAATACTTCATGATATTTAAGTTGTAAAAAATACGTTTATTATGAGATTTAAGTCAAATAAAATACATTATTACAAGATTTAAGTTGTAATAAATATGTTTATTATGAGATTTAAGTCAAATAAAATACTTCATTATGATATTTAAGTTTTAATTAGTACGTTTATTATGAGATTTAAGTCAAATAAAATACATTATTACAAGATTAAAGTCATACAAAATAAATGTATTACGATATGTAAGTTGTGATAAATACATTTATTATGAGATTTAAGTAAAATAAAATACATTATTACAAGATTTAAGTCAAATAAAATACTTCATGATATTTAAATTGTAAAAAATACGTTTATTATGAGATTTAAGTCAAATAAAATACATTATTACAAGATTTAAGTTGTAATAAATATGTTTATTATGAGATTTAAGTCAAATAAAATACTTCATTATGATATTTAAGTTTTAATTAGTACGTTTATTATGAGATTTAAGTAAAATAAAATACATTATTACAAGATTTAAGTCAAATAAAATACTTCATGATATTTAAATTGTAAAAAATACGTTTATTATGAGATTTAAGTCAAATAAAATACATTATTACAAGATTTAAGTTGTAATAAATATGTTTATTATGAGATTTAAGTCAAATAAAATACATTATTACAAGATTAAAGTCATACAAAATAAATGTATTACGATATATAAGTTGTGATAAATACATTAATTATGAGATTTAAGTAAAATAAAATACATTATTACAAGATTTAAGTCAAATAAAATACTTCATGATATTTAAGTTGTAAAAAATACGTTTATTATGAGATTTAAGTCAAATAAAATACATTATTACAAGATTTAAGTTGTAATAAATATGTTTATTATGAGATTTAAGTCAAATAAAATACTTCATTATGATATCTAAGTTATAATTAATATGTTTATTATGAGATTTAAGTCAAATAAAATACATTATTACAAGATTAAAGTCATACAAAATAAATGTATTACGATATGTAAGTTGTGATAAATACATTTATTATGAGATTTAAGTCAAATAAAATACTTCATGATATTTAGGTTGTAAAAAATACGTTTATTATGAGATTTAAGTCAAATAATAAAATACATTATTACAAGATTTAAGTTGTAATAAATATGTTTATTATGAGATTTAAGTCAAATAAAATACTTCATTATGATATTTAAGTTTTAATTAATACGTTTATTATGAGATTTAAGTCAAATAAAATACATTATTACAAGATTAAAGTTGTATAAAATACTTCATGATATGTAAGTTGTAATAAATATATTTATTATGATATTTAGGTCAAATAAAATACATTATTACACAACTTTGTATAAAATTGTTTATTTTGATATGTTAGTTGTGATAAATACATAATTAGAAGATTTAAATCGTACAAAAATGATTAAATTATAAGATAAAGGTCGTACAAACATCTTTTATTTTTATCATAATTGATAAAATGTATTTTCGGACACTTTTTTTCTCGCAATAATTGATTTTTGTATCGTAATTCGATCTCGGGAGGATGTGTTATACGTCTTATATCACATTATAAAATCAATCATAACAATATTTGAGTGATTTAATGATGAACCAAACGAATGGCTGTTCATTTTTATAATTCAAGGTCCAGGATTCAGGCGTAGAAGATCTAGTAAATATATGTTCTCAAATAAAAGATTTAAAAATGCTTTCAAAGAAGAGTAAACACGATGAAACAATAACAGGACACAGGGGGGGATACATTTTTGGCAGCTTCACAGAATTATCCTGTTTTCTGGTCCCGTAACTCCCTCGAAGGATGTTGTGTAGGATCTGAGTTGTGTAGTTCAAACCAGCCAGTGTGCGTTTAACTGCGATCTTTGCCATGATTCTGCTCCGCTGCCTCCTGGAGATGTGTCTGAACGTTGCTAGCATGCCTGCTGCTCCTGCACCATCCTATGGTTCCTGCTCCGCGGGTCGCCAGTTCCAAAATACATCAGTAAGTAGATTTAATGAGCGTTGTTGTCGGTGCTGTTAGTGCAGTAGTTTGGCTGCTCAAACCAAACAATACACTCTTGTGTCGCATCTCAAGGAGCAAGACGATCACCATCAAGAACCCTTCATCCGTATCATTGTTACGTCTCTTATTTTAGTTTCTTTTTATTCTTTTATCCCATTCAGTCACCACAAGAAATGTATAGCAGTAAACATTTCTCATTCTCTCTCATTGTTTTCGACAGATTTCCTTTCTTTCAATTTTAAAACAACCCTTTTGTATTTTAAAGAGTGTACATGGATTTTTCACTTGTGAAGCTTTTCCTTTACATGTAAGATGTGTTAATGAGGATTTTTCTCAAGGGTTTCAATCGTCCTTGCGTACATGAATGGAGGACAGTTTGTTGCTAAGGCCCAGCGTTGACAGCAACATAAAAGCATGTAAAGAACAACAGTCATCAACCTCTTTGAGGAGGTAAGAATACAATAACAATGACCTGTTTACACGTCAGAAGTACCGACGGCTGTCAGGGGAAAAAAAAAACAAGGTGTGGATTTCCTGTGTGTATTCCGACCCAGTAATGTAAGTAAGTAAGTAAGTTATATTTATTTATATAGCGATTTTCGAGACCAGGGTCACAAAGCGCTTAAACAATCAAAACAATACTCAAAAAAGTACATACTTTAAAGATCAAGATAATACTGAGAACAACACAGGAGTTCGAGAAATTCAAGGAAAAGCCTGAACAAATAGAAACGTCTTAAGATGTTTCTTAAAGGAGTCAGTAGATCATCAAGAACAAAGAGAGAGAAGATCGTTCCAAAGCTTAGGAGCAACAGCCTGAAAAGATTTCTCTCCTCTGGTCCTGAACCGTGTGCGTGGAACCATAAGTAGATTCTGATCCACAGACCTCAGAGCCCGAGCTGGGGTGTAAGGCTGGATCAGATCAGTGATGGAAGGTCTGACCATGAATAGATCTGAAAGTAAGAACCAGAATTTTAAAGTTGATCCTGAAAGAAACTGGAAGCCAGTGAAGAGTTTGAAGGAGAAATGTGAGTTCTTCTACTAGAGCAGGTCAGAATTCTGGCTGCAGAGTTCTGAATCAACTGCAGACGAGACGATCCTTCTTGTTAAGACATGAAAACAAACTGTTACAATAGTCCAGACGAGAAGAAACAAACGCATGGATTACAAGCTCCAGATCATGTTCCGACAACATTTTCCTATAATGTTGTGTTGTCTGTGTCAGGATGAACAGGGGGGGGCTCAGGACACAGCCTTGAGCAGAGCCGATGCCGAGTTTGTAGGAGGTGGTTCGGATCTTCAAAGTTTGTCGGTGAAATTTACAAGGTCATGGTTCATCCAAGTGGTAATAATGCGGGTCAAGGTTTTTCTGGATGTTTCACCTCAGATCCGAGGAGTTTCTTCAGTTCCAAGTGATCTGAAGTCACGCCTCGAACGTTTGTGATCAGTTGCTCAAGAAGTCATTGAAACCAAGAATGACAAGTTTATCTTTTCTAGTATTACTTTCGTTTTGTTGCCCACGTTTCTCTGCGTCCATGATGAAATGTATATTTTATTATTGTCCCTTCATCTTATTTACTCTTCAAAACCTTCTCTACCCACAATTCCCTGGGGCCACCAAAAGCTTTGTGGATTTGACTGAATACTGTCTCTGAATACTGACAGGTGTATTTCACCCATGAATATACACAACTTCACTTCACTGGCTTCCAGTTTCTTTCAGGATCATTTTAAAATTCTGGTTCTTACTTTCAGATCTATTCATGGTCAGACCTTCCATCAGTGATCTGATCCAGACTTACACCCCAGCTCGGGCTCTGAGGTCTGTGGATCAGAATCTACTTATGGTTCCACGCACACGACTCAGGACCAGAGGAGAGAAATCTTTTCAGGCTGTTGCTCCTAAGCTTTGGAACGATCTTCTCTCTCTTTGTTCTTGATGATCTACTGACTCCTTTAAGAAACATCTTAAGACGTTTCTATTTGTTCAGGCTTTTCCTTGAATTTCTGGAACTCCTGTGTTGTTCTCAGTATTATCTTGATCTTTAAAGTATGTACTTTTTTGAGTATTGTTTTGATTGTTAAAGCGCTTTGTGACCCTGGTCTCGAAAAGCGCTATATAAATAAATATTACTTACTTACTTACTTACTTACAACAAGTGTCAAGCATGTGGTGTGTGTCGGTGTGTGTCGGCGAGTTTGAAAAGCGAGTTAAATATTAAAAAAACATGTGACTATCAGACGCAACAAAGACCGCGAGGTAGTGTCGACTCGTATTAAAGTCGTATGTTGGACGTGGAGAGAAGAGCGCAGGGATAAACACCGACGCGTCAGGCAGTTTGCAGAATCATATCGACAGCACAAGCCAAAAACACTTGGAGGTTTTTTGTGGAAAAAAAACAGTTTTAAAATGCAGTCAGTCTCTGCAGAAGTGTCGTCACGAGCTGAAGACAAGAGCACAAGGTGAGAGAAAGAAAGAAATCAAGAGGGTTTTAGACGATGTTTGGACGGAAGACGAGAGCGAGTGATTGGTATCTCCGTGAAGAAGTTGTGTTTTCAGTCTATACGTGCGAGGCGAAGACCGTATTGATCAACCACATGAACGCAGAGAACGAAGAGTCGCCGGAGGAATCGCTGCTAATCCAAATTGAATTCTTGGAAGTAGAAAAAGAAAGTTGCCTCCATAAACTTCTAAGTGGAATTATTCATACTTTCCGCCGAGCTACACAACCAGAGTACACACAACCGTGGTGTGCATATCAAGACACTTAGGGAGCACTTTCGATACGGATACGATATAAAGCAGGATAAATGAGGAGGACGTCATGTAGTTGTTCATCCTTTATGTTCCTCCAGACGCGTCTGGAAATTACGTTGTTAACATTCTTAGGAACTCAGCAAAGACGAGGATGAATTCAATTAGAGTCTAAATTTAAAGTTTGTGAGCGACTGAAAGTCTTTATTTCTTTAATTATCACACACACACACACACACACACACACACACACACACACACACACACACACACACACACACACACACACACACACACACACACACACACACACACACACACTCTCACACACACACACACACACACACACTCAAACACACACACTCACACTATATTGATCTGATGCTTGAAGCATAGAAGACTCTTCCACGCAGTTAACATTGATCAAATTAGTATGAAGAACCAATAATGACAGAATTATAAATTAAATTATGAATACATGCGTGAATAAATATAAAAATGTTATAAATATAGCGAAGATGAATACATGAATAATTACAGTCAAATATTTTTTAAACGGATAAATAATTGTAAATATTGACATCAATATCACTACAAAAATAAAAACTTGTATTTATTTTGGCATGTATTCACACAAATATTTATTCATTTATACATTAAGTTGGATATATATACTTGTATACATTTCTTTAATTGTAAGCGTGACATGTATCATCCTTCATTAATTAGAACCTAACCTGTTTTCAAGCTTAGAAAACCATCACAAGCACATGGATCACAATGACTTGCAATATTTTGAAAGAGTCAGACCAGGAAGCAGGTGCTACTCATCTCTAGCATCGTCGTTCACAAACAGTTGACTTTTGAAGAGATAAGAAGGATGAAGCTGCACCAGCGCGTTGACACTGATAATTCATTCACAATTAACCTTTGTGAGTTCGACCTCTCATGTCTCTCACTCGTTCATGCTACAACAAACATGTACGAATACAAAAAGAAAGTCAAAGAAAGAAAACTAAATCACTCCAGAGAAAATACAATAAAACAAGTTTCAATGCAAACAAAGAATTCTGGCACAAATTTTTTTTTAAATTGAAGAGAATTTGATATAATGTGTAAAAAAGTACTTCATTATCAAACATGATGATATATGATTGCGTTCCTTGTTTTGATTGTTACAAAGGTTAATTATTAAGGTTAACTGTTGGTTAAACCTGACAACTCACTGTACAGTGTTTTGTTTCTTGCTCTTTGTTGAATTGCTGGGATCTATTTTTCCTTAATCAACTGTAGTCTTATTTCAACTGTATAGTGTCTTGAGATAACTTTGTTATGATAAGACACTTTAAATAAAATTGAATTGAATTGAATTGAATTAAACCCTGTTGAAAATTAAGAACTTGCTCCTCTTTTATTGTGGTTTTATTTTGTATACTTACTTCCTGTGTTCTGCCTGATGGCAGCTAAGCAACAATCACCTGCATTAAATCAACCCTCCAGACCAGCGTCCAGAGTCTCATGATCATTTGCTGTGTTTCTTCCTGGTAGTTTTTATGTTTTTCTTAAGAATATTTGGCCTTCATAGTGCCTTACTATTTTAGTTGTAGTGTTCTTTTCACCTTTTCTATCTTTCCTGATTTATTCACCACTTGGGCTTTTGGACATTTGGACACTTTGAGAGAAATTGCACTCCTTGTTTATTGTTGTATCACTTACTATAATATTATTAGTTATTGACTTGTGGACTCTAATTGGTTTATGTTTGGCTGGTTACATATTAAATTGTATATTTAACTTTATATCATCACCTCCTCCATCACCGTGTGGTACTCTGCTGCAACTGTTATCGCATCGGCTTACCCGTCCTGCTGAGACGGTGATTGGCTGCTTCTTCCATCACTGCAGGAAGTGTACGTCACCAGGATCGTTGACCCTCGACCCTCTCACCTGGGACCCTGGTTCACCTGTTTCCATCCGGCGTGAGACTGAGACACGGACCAGAACATCACGGTTCCAGGACTCTTTCTACACGTCTGCTGATCATGAATATTATTTAATTCAATTGAATGTCTTTTGTATTTTCTTCCATTTAAATTCAATTATTTATATTTCATTTTATGTTGCGAACAAACAAAGTTTTCTGATACAAATATTCTACTTTTCCTTTGTCTGCTTGAGACCTTTTTCTTCGTTTGCACTCGAGTTCCGCTTCATAAAAACACTTTGTTTTGCTTTGATTAATTGACTGCATTCAAGGCCTGCAATTATCAATACATTTTGACCATTATTTTCTTATCGTGGTCACACTAGGGTGAAGCCTATCCCAGCTGGTCCGGTCGAGATGTGAGGGACCCCCCGAACAGGTTGACAGTAGGAGGTTCTTAGTCAACATCTGTATGTTTCTGGACCTGGTGCTGCCACAAGGCGGACCCAGGTTTCTTCGATCTGGAAGGGAACCTTCAACCTTCCTGCAGCATCAACGTGTTAACGTGTCATACAATAAACCTGTTCATTACACCGACTGGAACATGATATGCGATGCTTACTGGGATAAACTCAAGGTGGTTTGCAGTGGTTGCAGAAATCACCAGTTCCATCTCCAGCAAGAGTCGATTATCACGACAGTAATTCATTTTAATATTTAATGATAAAGACGTCACAGAGACGGGAATTTAAATGAGGGCAATCATTTGGCTCCTTGAGTCAAAAAAAGTTTCCAAAAACAACTTTTTTTTTTAAATTCTAATCCATCATCTGGTTTGCCAAACTTTGAATAAGCAGAAAGAAGTGGACTGCACCAGAAGAGACATCGGGAAGATATATGTAGCTCACATCTAAATACTAAATTCATTTGTCCAGAAGGTTTTCCTCCACACTTTTCAGCAGGAATATATTTTTTTTAATATTGAATTAAATCAGAGCAGCTGCCAGATTGAGAATTATAAAAATGTCCTGAGGTCTCTGCCAAACTCTCTCTCCCTCTACGTATACTTCTCCTGTGAATTTCTATTTACTCTCCATGCTGTACTGCAGACATTCTTTTGGGGGGTGAGATACCACCAGGTTCCATTTTCCACCTCCGTCTCAAGCCTTACAACAGCTCTTAATTCTTTTTTATAGGATATGATACTCCCCTGGTGGTATTGAGTTTCAGTCCTTGGGCGAGACAGGGATTTCTCGTAGATGGCATTACCTTTGCCTTTCACCCGGTACACTCAGGCTTGATTTACTTGCTGCTGTTCGCCTCCGATAATGCCTCGTTTCACTTGCTTGGATTTGATTTTCACCCTCAAAAAAATCCTCCCCTCCACTTCTTTTACAGCATTTAAGAAGTTTCATACTGATTAAAGTAAGACATGGTTTGAGTGCTTCACCGTGAATTCAATAGGAGACTTTGCAATGGTGGCGGTTTTTGTACGCGACGAACAAAAGGGAATGAGCTGGCATGTGCACTTCTAAAGTTAGAATAATGAGGTGTCAAACTGGTTTGTGATAAATAGAACCCCCATAGAATAAGCTATGCTGAGCCACTGTAACATAACAAATATGGTCACTTGAAGAAATACTTTTTATCTGCTTTTGATTGATCCGTCCTGCACACTCGGCTGCGTATCAATTTAAATGTAGTATTCTTTACCACTAAAAAAAGCTGATCTTGGGGTAAACATTGGATGGCTTTAAATGCATTTGTGGTTCATATTGAAACCAACTTGGCGAACAAGAAGAAACTTTTTTTGGATGAATGATAATTAATGGTCAACAAATATAAAAACCCTCCTGACAGAAATGTCAAAGCTTTTCTCTGCAAGATGCAGTAACTTCTCATCATGACCATGTTTTACACTTTGAGTTTTGAGAGTTTTTTGAGAGTTTTGTACAAACACACACTGATGATACAATAGAGTCACATATCACAACAACACACACTAATGATACAATAGAGTCACATATCACAACAACACACACTAATGATACAATAGAGTCACATATCACAACAACACACACTAATGATACAATAGAGTCTCACATCACAACAACACACACACACTGATGATACAATAGAGTCATACATCACAACAACACACACTAATGATACAATAGAGTCTCACATCACAACAACGCACACTGATGATACAATAGTCTCACATCACAACAACACACACTAATGATACAATAGAGTCTCACATCACAATAACACACACTAATGATACAATAGAGTCTCACATCACAACAACACACACACACTAATGATACAATAGAGTCTCACATCACAACAACACACACTGATGATAAAATAGTCTCACATCACAACAACACACACTAATGATACAATAGAGTCTCACATCACAACAACACACCCACACTGATTATGGAATAGAGTCACACATCACAACAACACACACACACTGATTATACAATAGAGTCACACAACACACACACACTGATGATACAATAGAGTCACACATCACAACAACACACAGATGATACAATAGAGTCACACATCACAACAACACACACACACTGATGATACAATAGAGTCACACATCACAACAACACACAGATGATACAATAGAGTCACACATCACAACAACACACACACACTGATGATACAATAGAGTCACACATCACAACAACACACACACACTGATGATACAATAGAGTCACACATCACAACAACACACAGATGATACAATAGAGTCACACATCACAACAACACACACACACTGATGATACAATAGAGTCACACATCACAACAACACACACACTGATGATACAATAGAGTCACACATCACAACAACACACAGATGATACAATAGAGTCACACATCACAACAACACACACACACTGATGATACAATAGAGTCACACATCACAACAACACACAGATGATACAATAGAGTCACACATCACAACAACACACACACACACTGATGATACAATAGAGTCACACATCACAACAACACACAGATGATACAATAGAGTCACACATCACAACAACACACACACACTGATGATACAATAGAGTCACATAGCACAACAACACACACGAATGATACAATAGAGTCTCACATCACAACAACACACACACTGATTATGGAATAGAGTCACACATCACAACAACACACACACACACTGATGATACAATAGAGTCACACATCACAACAACACACACACTGATGATAAAATAGAGTCACACAACACACACACATACTTATGATACAATAGAGTCACACATCACAACAACACACACACATACTGATGATACAATAGAGTCACACATCACAACAACACACAGATGATACAATAGAGTCACACAACACACACACACTGATGATACAATAGAGTCACACAACACACACACACTGATGATACAATAGAGTCACACATCACAACAACACACACACACTGATGATACAATAGAGTCACACAACACACACACACTGATGATACAATAGAGTCACACATCACAACAACACACACACACTGATGATACAATAGAGTCACACAACAACTACACACACACACACATCTACAGATTACTTCACCTTAAAGATTCTAGATTCATGGAACTAATCTTTATATTTCCCTGTTCCAGTGGTTTCCACCTTTACGGTGCATCTCACTGTCACAGCCTTCGGTTGTTATGCTTTTTCTCAATTGATCAGTCATGTGTTTCAATATGCAAATAGCTGTGTGCCAGTGCTCTCTTTAGATTGGTCCTGCGGTTCCTGATGGGGGACCATAATCCTGCTCAAATACTGGATTTGCTCACCTGTGACACACCTGTTAGAAATGAGACGCCAGTAGTCAGTGCGGTCTCTGCTATTTGTGTGAGCAGTCGAACACTTTGTGCATATTCTGAAAAAGTCTTCCTGTTGTTTACTCTGGTATTTTTATTCATGATTTTGGGAATGTTGTTAGCCACCAGTAAACACTGTTAGCTGTTTACTTGGCCTTGTTCCTTGGACTCCCTTTCTGACAGCTGTGAGCCACTATTTCAGTTGACTGTTCTTAAAGTTGGAAACAAAAAAGTGTTATTCCTGTTTAGTATTCTGTATAGAATGGTGTGTGTTTTTATTTTAAGAATATCATCCTCCTTCCTGAGTTATTGTTTTATCTAAATGTACACTTGTATTCCTAATTTCCTTCCCTAATTCCTCTCTCTTTGCGCTTGATGATCTACTGACTCTTTCAAGAAACATCTTAAGACGTTTTTATTTGTTCAGGCTTTTCCTTGATTTTCTGGAACTCATGTGTTCGTCTCAGTGTTATCTTGATGTTTAGGTATATATTAGTATGAGTATAATGAGTATTGTTTTGATTGTTTAAGCGCTTTGTGAGCCTGGTCTGGAAAAGCGCTCTATAAATACATATTACTTACTAACTTACTTAATTAAACAACTTATATTTCTGCGAAACCATCAACATCTGGTTATGTATGTTGTTTTCTGCTTCACCAATGACCCGGGCGCGTAACACATGCATTTGTCAAACCAACAGAGATTTGTTGGTTTCTAAATTGTGGTCAGATAGTGATTGGAATCATGACATATCCAGTGTGTAACATCTTGGCTTCAGCCGCTCAGTATTTAGAACCAACCATAATATATCAACAATTTCAAGGTGCCATAAAATGAAATAAAATTGATCACATATATTTGTTCCCTCATTATTTATATGTTTGGTTTACTGTTTTTTCCAACCGGTGTCTGATGGAGGGATTTCTTGTGAAGACGGCTGTAAGGAAATGACAACTTTACTTTAATCAATCATCTAGATTTAACACACATTTCAAATAGTCACTTGATTAACTGATAATCTTACATATTTAATTCATATTAAATAATCCTATTCTTGCATTGGATTCACTGACTGCAACACAAGGCCGAGGTCACAAAACCTCACACACACAGAAAGATTAAACAATCCCAGATTCCAGGAATTCAGTGTGAACCTGTTTGAGAACTCACACTGAAAGACACAACAGTCTAGCAATTCGCTGGGAATAAACTCTCTCCAGAAAACAACAAACCTTCAGTAAGTTTCCACTACGATCACGTACAACCGGCCATCTTAGAATCAAGTGTTTACAGTTACTGACCAATCCTACATTCACATTTGACTAGAGGCGTTAACCTGAATATTCTACTATAAAGATCCACCATTTTTTCTGATCTTTGCATTCTGGCATTCGAAGACGTCTGCGATAGATCTCTCTGCTTGCTAGCGCCCGTGTTCACGTAAGTTTGTCTCTGACTTTTGCATAATTCACTAAACAAGCATTTTTCTTAAACTCATCCATGTGTCTGTCCTTCATTCCACCACCAGGTACGAGGCTGGGGAGGGTCGGTTCATCGGAACACAAAAACCCCTAACACGGCCCAGGAAACGATACATATCATGCATCTTAAGAACTTTATTTCAGTATTACAATCAATGCTTGGTATTTGGTTGAGAGTAAAACCCTTTTTTCTGAGGTGAGGATGGTTGACTGACTTTTTGCATACTTCCAAATCCTCCAGAAATCACATGAATGTGGCCCATACTTGCACCCAGTTGGATACCACAGTAGTGACCCATATGGATCCAAGGTGCAAGACACTGGGCCTTAAAATGTAATCCCAAATTGGGCCTAAATATACTCCACAAGGCATGGACAGGAACCTTGTACTGTAGGATGGCAGCCAATTATTTTCCCATGCTCCCTCACAGTGTGCCCTAATGACCTGACCTCCTTATAATCCATCAACATGTTCCCTCTCATCTGTTTTTAATACAAAAAACAAGATCAAATTGACATGCTACCATCAATTGACAAGTTATGTTGCCTACTAATTGTCACCAAAACGTGTATTGTGAAGCTCAGCTTCCGACTCTAAAGGTTTTTTCTGGTCCTTATTTCCTAGACCTTCTTTAAGGGTTGTTTGGTGAGTCCCTCCTCATCACAAAGCGCTCAAAACTGACCAATAATTTGCATATGTACGGTCCAGTTATGCAAACCAAACGATGATGATATCAAGCGTCTTTTAGGAAAACTTATACTGACTTTCTGTACTGAAGAGTTGGCAACGCTGTCAGGAGGTTCCACGTCTTCATATAAATCCATACAGACATATCTAGCTCTGGAAACAACAAACAGAAGTTAAATTAAAAGAAACATTTTAGCATTTTATTGTATATAAAAGTGCTGGTGTATGACCCCGACAGGAGTTGCTTCTGAGCAGCATGCTTGTTTTTCACAAGTTTTATGTAATGAAATGCAGGATATGATATTGCTCACCGTGTCAATGTGCAAATAAACCCGGCATCTTGGCCCACACAGAAGATCCAATCAATAATCCCGCATTTGATCACGATCCAATTTGCCTGCTGCACTTACCTAACAGCGAACACGACGGCTTCTGAGTTTCAAGCGTCCATTGTAGTCTTTCCTCTTTTTTCTTCTGCATGGGTTAAATAAAGAATGCAGCCTTGGATTTGTGCTTCTGGTGATATAACTCCACTTTCTTCTTGCCAGTCTGTTATGTACTTTTCTACCGAGAGACTGCAAAACAAAGTCATTCCTGAAAGGTCATTGAGGTAAAGAATGTTCAGAAGAGCACTGAGGCAAATAAGGTCCACTGTTTTCAGGAAAAACAATGTCTTTGGAGATCTATGAAGAAACAAATGTGCATCTCTAACGACAAAGTCCTTATTGATGTGATCACTCTTTCTGTACGTATGTTTAATAAGTTAATCAATGCTCTTTAATCATAACTGTACATATTTATCTTTTTCAACACGGCTACCGTTTGTATCCGTTATGTATGATTGTGCTAATGACATGCTAATGCTGATTGTTCTTTTTATGTTTGGCTAAGCACTTTACTGGAGCAGCGTTGCTGTTGTGTTGTATTTTTAATGTAATGATAATGAAGGCGTTCTATTCTATGTTGGAATAAATATTCATGATGAAACTGGTTCAGGATATTTGACCCACAGTCTTCAAATACAAAGCTCAGAGCGGCCAAAACAAACTTGTTGATCAAGAACCTCTGAAGACCCTGCAGAGGGTAAAGAGCTGGAGTTAAACCAAAGTGGTCGTACTTAATCTGAACCGTGGTTTCAAACTCTCGTTATTATTAACCATGGATGGACTTACTTACTTCTTACCGTAGTAGCAACCTATCCTCCCGAAGCCCGGTTTAAAAAGGGAGTCCACCTCCGTGCTCTGCTGGTCCATCGGTAACTCATGAGATCTCTACACGATGTTGCAAAGACGTCTCTAAAACGGTGAGTCGTTCTTTAGTGAAGAACTAACATGTTTTTTCTTGGATCCTCGTCCATCAGTGTTTGAAATAACAAGCAATGGTCTAGAAGTGTAGGCAAGAACATGACCAATCAGTTCAGTACAGCTTGTACTAGTCAGACCAGAACCGGGAGCTGCTTCAAAGACCGGATCATCTCAGTCAGTGTGTTCCACTGCGTCTCTGATCATCCCAGTCATTTTATTGTAGTAATAATCATAGCACAGCAGGAATTTGCTCTAAAAAAATGTACTTTATTTATAAGATACAACAAGTGGCCATTGTTTAAATGTAAACAATGGTATCTTCCGTTCATTATTTCTTCCTACAGTCATTTCAAAGCATCCTCAGTCGTCGTCGGCCTCGGCTACATCTTCATCTCTCATTATTCCAGGAAGTGGAGCCAGCATGCTTTCTTGGGTTGGTGTTGTGGTGACAGCGAATGAAAGGAACAAGTAGGCTAATTGGGAACAAGTAGTCCTGTAACCTCAGCATGTTACCCCGAGCTTCGAATCATGACATGGAGAAACTAACAAGCAAGAGTCAATGGAGCAGCGCACCGAGAACTCAATTCAGAGATGGTTTAAGCTACTGCTAACAATGTCAGCCATGTGACCAGCATGATAATAACACCAAGTATTTTTAGTTTCCACCCACTTGCCTCCTATCACTGCGCCGATGGCCTTAGCAAGCAACACACAGTTAAAACAAAGTCAAGAGATAGAGATGCTGGAGAATGGTTTCAGTCCATTTTGTTCCAGGTTTAAACTACTTTCAATGGAGTGGAATGTGACACAGGCTTTAATTGATGTCATCAAAGAGACAGGGATTAAGATTAAGAAGACAACCGGTGAGTGTATCTTAAAACACCATCAAGACCTGCCGCTCGTTTGATGGCTCAACCTTTGAAGGTTAATGGCGAGCGATGGGGACAATGTTTGTGTCGCTGGAGATCCCCTCGAATCAAATGCTGTACCTGTTGATTGAACTTGACATTTCTCTCACCGGCTTCGAAAACTACCTGTGAACGTGTCGCCAATACAAGTTTCTTATCGGATTTAACGTCTTTTCCGGACTATAAATCGCAGTTTTTTTCATAGTTTGTCCGGGGGTGCGACTTAAACTCTGGAGCGACTTATGTGTGAAATTATTAACGCATTATTAGCGGTATATCATTTCACATGTTATTTTCACACTAAACCACAAGAGGGCGCTCTAGGCCTGTGTTGATCATTTCCACGTAGAAGAGGAAGCATCTTCTACCTCCGGAGTTAGTTAGTTGTTTAAAAGTGACACGAGGATGAAGAGTTATTTGGAGTTACACGGATGGTTTGGTAAACTTGTTAGTTATTTATGCTATAGTTCTCTGAATAACTTCATATGTTATGTTAACATACCAGGTTCTCACTTCATGTAACGTAACATACAATTATTCTGTTGTTGCCTCTAGTTTTATTTTAAATTGTCTTTCAAGATCACATGTCTGTTCTTGGATTTTATCAAATCAATTTCCCCCAAAAATGCGACTTATACTCCAGTGCGACTTATATATATTTTTTACTTCTTTATTATGCATTTTATGGCTGGAGCGACTTGTGCTCCGGAGACACTTATAGTCCGGAAAATACGGTAAATGTTTTTAACTGGTGCGAATACATACAGTGTATTCTTTAGAGACGGTTTGCAATGAACGCTGAATTCAAAGGCTCTTGTTTTTCTCGAATCACTCTTCCACAAGTTTTTGGTTCAGAATCTCTGACTCGCATTTAAACCCACCAGGACAGGTTTATGTTGGAATCGATGAATGTCAGAACAGAGATGTGAGAACGTTGTATTTGTTGCTCGTGTTGATCGTCGTGGTCATGAGAGCGGGTCTTATTTCGTGGCTCTTTGTGTCGGCGGTCTATGGTGTTGCCTTCAGGTTCTCTACGTCTTTGTTTTGGCCAATAATCATGTCTCAAAGCCTAATGGTCCGTGGTTATTGTTGCGCTCTTCTAACGAATGTCTTATTATATTTAATTTAGAATGTTTATTATAATTTATCCTTTTTTTTAGTTTGAAGATTATCATCAACATTGATTATTTTGTATGTATGTAAGTAAGTAATATTTATTTATATAGTGCTTTTCCAGACCAGGGTCACAAAGCGCTTTAACAAACAAAACAATACTCAAAAAAGTATATACTTTAAAGATCAAGATAATACTGAGAACAACACAGGAGTTCCAGAAAATCAAGGAAAAGCCTGAACAAATAGAAACGTCTTAAGATGTTTCTTAAAGGAGTCAGTAGATCCATCAAGAGCAAAGAGAGAGAAGATTTCTCTCCTCTGGTCCTGAGCCGTGTGCGTGGAACCATAAGTAGATTCTGATCCACAGACCTCAGAGCCCAAACTGGGGTGTAAGGCTGGATCAGATCAGTGATGGAAGGTCTGAACATGAATAGCTCTGAAAGTAAGAACCAGAATTTTAAAGTTGATCCTGAAAGAAACTGGAAGCCAGTGAAGAGTTTTAAGGATCGGAGAAATGTGAGTTCTTCTACTAGAGCGGCTCAGAATTCTCGCTGCAGAGTTCTGACTGCAGACGAGACACATCCTTCTTGTTAAGACATGAAAACAAACTGTTACAATAGTCCAGACGAGAAGAAACAAACGCATGGATTATAAGATCCAGATCATGTTCCGACAACATTTTCCTAAGTTTAGAGATTTTTCTCAGTTGAAGGAAACAGTTTCTGGTCAGTTTTCTTCAGTGTTGAACAAGAGACATGTCTTTATCAAATACAACACCCAGGTTTCTCAGGCTCAGTTTGACAGACTGACCTAAGTCACCAAAGTACTGACTCAACCCTGGAACTTTATCATGTTTGTTCTTCACATTGATAAAATATATTTGCATTGATATACGTTTTCTTTTTGAAGAGCCCATCAATGACGTCACTCACACACGCCGCTAAAGTAACAGAAGCATTATCTTTGAATATGATATAGGGCTCAACCATGGTAGTTGAAATACATAATGGTAAACCTTGTCAACAGCTTTGTTAGCTCAAATAGTATCACTTTTTTTTTTTTTTACTTGGAAAACACGGGTTTCGCCAGTTCGATCCCTGCTCTTTAAATGTCAATTTTACTAGTTTTCTTTTTATAATTATTGGGTATTTGGGTGAGGACTCGAGGCAAGAAACGGGAATAAATGAACAAACTACTTTATTTTCAAAAGGCTAACAAAAAAGTAGTGATGTGTCCGACTGTGTCGAGGCTTCGAAGCGTATGTCGAGTAATCCAGGAAGATTTTCATGAAACGTGTATCGAAGCGTGTGTTGGTGACGTAGCGTTGACGTTCGTGGCTTCATGAACCGGCCACAGGTTTGGTGACCGGCTTGATAATCGCTCGGGGACCTCCAGAGCTGGTGAAACTATTTAAAAAAAGAAAAAGACCGAAGCCAAGCACTGTTGACAACTGCTTTTTTTGAATAGAAATGAATAAGTATTTCAGCAAAACAAGTTAGTCAAGCACATCTTTTTATCAACAGAATCATTTGC
>NC_141824.1:3113512-3168512 GCF_982586985.1 Callionymus lyra
AGTTTCATCAACACACGGATGAGAGTCAACTTTGTTTTGGAATGAGATACTTTTGTTCTTAGCATAGTAACTCTCTTTCTATATATATGAGAGCCAGGAGCTGTGTCTCAAATCACATACTTTTGTGCTTTAACTTAGTATTTTTAGTGCATAAGTGAGTCTCAATACTTCACAATACTCCACTAAATTATCACTAAAACACCCACAAAACTGAGTATGGATCGATGGACACTTTCTACACTAAACGACTCCATCTAAGTGATGTTGTAAACAGAAGTTATGTCACATATACATATATATGTATATATATATATGTATATATATATTCATATACTTCCAGGTGTATTTTCAGCAGCAGTAGGAGGATGACATGTCTTTGCTGCTGATACCAGCTTAAATATCACGTCAATATTTCTCATATTTCTTGATCCAAACCAAACGTATCAAATTTACATACTAAGAATTTAGATGCACTTATGCACTAAAATTACTATGTTTAATTACAAAAGTATGAGATTTGAGACACAGCTATGATGGTGTCGCTAGTGTTCCTACAGCTGGTTGAAATCATCCTTAAATAGTAGTAGAAGAAGAAGCTGTCGCGTCATTTCCTGTTAGTGTGTAGCAGCAGAGTTTGATTTGAGACATACTATCTGTGGAGGATTAGTTACTAGTTAGTACGTACACTATCCTGATGATACTAACTTCTAGTATACTAAGAGAAGTATGTTTGAGACATACTATCTGTGGAGAATTAGTTACTAGTTAGTACGTACACTATCCTGATGATACTAACTTCTAGTATACTAAGAGAAGTATGTTTGAGACATACTATCTGTGGAGGATTAGTTACTAGTTAGTACGTACACTATCCTGATGATACTAACTTCTAGTATACTAAGAGAAGTATGTTTGAGACATACTATCTGTGGAGGATTAGTTACTAGTTAGTACGTACACTATCCTGATGATACTAACTTCTAGTATACTAAGAGAAGTATGTTTGAGACATACTATCTGTGGAGGATTAGATACTAGTTAGTACGTACACTATCCTGATGATACTAACTTCTAGTATACTAAGAGAAGTATGTTTGAGACATACTATCTGTGGAGGATTAGATACTAGTTAGTATGTACACTATCCTGGTGATACTAACTTCTAGTATACTAAGAAAAGTATGTTTGAGACATACTATCTGTGGAGGATTAGTTACTTGTTAGTACGTACACTATCCTGGTGATACTAACTTCTAGTATACTAAGAAAAGTATGTTTGAGACATACTATCTGTGGAGAATTAGTTACTAGTTAGAACGTACACTATCCTGATGATACTAACTTCTAGTATACTAAGAGAAGTATGTTTGAGACGTACTATCTGTGGAGGATTAGTTACTAGTTAGTACGTACACTATCCTGATGATACTAACTTCTAGTATACTCAGAGAAGTATGTTTGAGACTTACTATCTGTGGAGGATTAGTAACTAGTTAGTACGTACACTATCCTGATGATACTAACTTCTAGTATACTAAGAGAAGTATGTTTGAGACATACTATCTGTGGAGGATTAGTTACTAGTTAGTACGTACACTATCCTGATGATACTAACTTCTAGTGTACTAAGAGAAGTATGTTTGAGACATACTATCTGTGGAGAATTAGTTACTAGTTAGTACGTACACTATCCTGATGATACTAACTTCTAGTATACTAAGAGAAGTATGTTTGAGACGTACTATCTGTGGAGGATTAGTTACTAGTTAGTACGTACACTATCCTGATGATACTAACTTCTAGTATACTCAGAGAAGTATGTTTGAGACTTACTATCTGTGGAGGATTAGTTACTAGTTAGTACGTACACTATCCTGATGATACTAACTTCTAGTATACTAAGAGAAGTATGTTTGAGACATACTATCTGTGGAGGATTAGTTACTAGTTAGTACGTACACTATCCTGATGATACTAACTTCTAGTATACTGAGAGAAGGATGTTTGAGACATTCTATCTGTGGAGGATTAGTTACTAGTTAGTACGTACACTATCCTGATGCATACTAACTTCTAGTATACTAAGAGAAGTATGTTTGAGACATACTATCTGTGGAGGATTAGTTACTAGTTAGTACGTACACTATCCTGATGATACTAACTTCTAGTATACTAAGAGAAGTATGTTTGAGACATACTATCTGTGGAGGATTAGTTACTAGTTAGTACGTACACTATCCTGATGATACTAACTTCTAGTATACTAAGAGAAGTATGTTTGAGACATACTATCTGTGGAGGATTAGTTACTAGTTAGTACGTACACTATCCTGATGATACTAACTTCTAGTATACTAAGAGAAGTATGTTTGAGACATACTATCTGTGGAGGATTAGTTACTAGTTAGTACGTACACTATCCTGATGATACTAACTTCTAGTATACTAAGAGAAGTATGTTTGAGACATACTATCTGTGGAGGATTAGTTACTAGTTAGTACGTACACTATCCTGATGATACTAACTTCTAGTATACTAAGAGAAGTATGTTTGAGACATACTATCTGTGGAGAATTAGTTACTAGTTAGTACGTACACTATCCTGATGATACTAACTTCTAGTATACTAAGAGAAGTATGTTTGAGACATACTATCTGTGGAGGATTAGTTACTAGTTAGTACGTACACTATCCTGATGATACTAACTTCTAGTATACTAAGAGAAGTATGTTTGAGACATACTATCTGTGGAGGATTAGTTACTAGTTAGTACGTACACTATCCTGATGATACTAACTTCTAGTATACTAAGAGAAGTATGTTTGAGACATACTATCTGTGGAGAATTAGTTACTAGTTAGTACGTACACTATCCTGATGATACTAACTTCTAGTATACTAAGAGAAGTATGTTTGAGACATACTATCTGTGGAGGATTAGTTACTAGTTAGTACGTACACTATCCTGATGATACTAACTTCTAGTATACTAAGAGAAGTATGTTTGAGACACACTATCTGTGGAGGATTAGTTACTAGTTAGTACGTACACTATCCTGATGATACTAACTTCTAGTATACTAAGAGAAGTATGTTTGAGACATACTATCTGTGGAGGATTAGTTACTAGTTAGTACGTACACTATCCTGATGCATACTAACCAGTGCACTAAGTGGACTCTGAGAAGAAGGTCAGGGTCTCATGAAGCTTCATCAACACGTCACTACATCGTAGACGAGCGTAATCGTGGCTATAAAACAGGCAAAAGCAAATCAATCATAACTCCCTGGTATTTATAATTCAATATACGGGAAAGAATATTTTTGTTTTGACCACAAACATATATTTGTAATTATTATGAAATACTTAATGTAAAATGTGATAGAACTAAAACTGATCTTGTCAAAATTGTGATTTAAGTGTCAAAATCTTTAAACTTTTAATCAGATTTATACAGAGCCCCTGAGGTGACATTTATGATTATTTTTTTTAAATTATGTATCTTGTGATATTCGGATCTGGAGATACTACGAAGTTAAAAGTCACTAAATATAACTACTTCACCATCACTACTGGAGAAGATTTCTGGTCCTTGTCAGCTTAAGAATTGTGTATCAGTTCTTCAAAATAAAAACGTGTCATGAGATACGAGTAACTCGAGGAAATATTTATCCAGGTCACCTTCCGGGCTCCGTAGATTTAGTTCATTGATAGAAAACTTTTGAAAATGAGTAAAACTTAAAAGCATCAGAAAGTTATGATACAATATTCTGTTGACAAATGTATCCGATTGATCTAAATTCAATTCTTTCTCGTTCCATCGTCGAATTTACTCATCTTTGTTGATAACATCTCTGTTTTTAATTGTTCCTTTCTTTTGAAGAAAACCTTTAAAAAACGGTTTATATTGAGGGATTATCTCCATCAAAGGTCATCCTGCCTTTCATCAAACATCTACAAATATATTTTTGCGTCCGTGAATTCACAGGTTTTAATGAGATGAGCTTCAAGGGTTTTTGTTTTTTTTCGAAGGCTCCTGCCAATTAGTTCTCGTGGTCAGGAAACGTGTTTACGTGGTTGTTTGTTACTCCAACAAATGGACTTGAAGAGAGCCTTGTACTCCAAATGTCAGCGCCACAGGCACTTCTGTTCGCTCGGAAAACGCTCCAAAAAAAAAAGGAATTAAAGTCTTTCTGGTCATCTTGTTATAAAAGTCCTGATCAGAGACGACCTGAACCATTTTGATTGGATGTTATTTGAAAGCGTTAAATGAAGCAGATTAATCAACATCATCCGTAGATGTTCCACAGGTTGACATTTAACGCTTCTTAATTGGCTCCGCGGCGCTACATTCAAATGACTCAACAATCGCCGTCGAGCCGGTGATTGAGAATATAATCACGGCGTCTCTCACGGATCTTCTCTCTTCTTCACCGTCACGACACTCACGGCCATGACGTGACGCGCTGTTGTTTGTTCTCAAATGTCAAGGACGCAGTGGCTTATGTTCTTATCTCATTCAATTGTCACTTCAGCCAGACTCACAAGATGTTGCTTCTCTACACAAAACACATTCGGATTAAAAAAAACCCTGTTGCTGTTCCTTCAACTTCAAGTGCCATCAAGGATGGACGTTTACTCATGTTTAGCCCGAAATATTACAATTCTGCTGAGATATTATTACTGGTGATGAGATGATGAGGCTTCATGATGTAGTGCTGTTTTTTAAGAGCCCAGTAGGTGGCGCCCTCAGTTTAAAAATGATGTTTAGGCTTGATGAAAATATCTTTAACACACACAAAAAACATTTTGTTTTGCATTATTATTATTATTATAAGTGCAATTTAAATCATCGGTGGAATGGTTAGTGATCGTTCTCACATATGAAAGTGCTTATTTCTGGGACATTTTAGAGAAATATTGCGATCGAGATAAAGACTTTTATGGCAAAAGACATTCCTCTGGACCCCCTGTTGTGTCTTCTTCTATTTAAAGATTTATTTACCAAACAACTTTATTTGCTACATATACTTTTTTAACTGCAACAGAAAAATGATCACAATACAGTGGATTAAATAAACCCTCAATCTTTTAATCAATGGAAAGAGAAACACATTCAGCAGATGGAGAAAATACTGCAACTAAAAGTTCATTTGTTTATTCATTTTTTTTCAATATTATGGCCAAGAAACGGTGGGTTGGTGAGCATTGGATCCTACGGTTGGACATTTTTACTTCTCTTTATATGAGCTTAATTATATCTCAATTGATCTCAAGGTATAGGTTTTTTTTAGTTTTTATTTAGACTTTCTTTTATTGTCATTGCAAAGAAAACACAGCAGTGAAACTGGCAACGAAATTTCATTGCTTGGCATACATATTTATAAGTTAAAAAAAAGTGCAATATAGTATAAACAGAATAATAAATAACATAACATTTCCCTTTGTATGATTGTGTTTTGTACTTGATAGGTGACGTGGATATTCAGTGTTCTATGTGTATCACAAATCATGGATATGTCGTCAACGAATGAGGTGAAATGGCAAAAAACAGAAGTTAAAAAAATGTCCTCAAACAAACAAACGATTTAATAAAAAATCCAAACATATTAAAAAAAAGATGAACTGATATTTTCTCGATGTGGAATCTTTCAATTTGGAGTGATGTGCTGGTGAAGCTTCATGAAGCACTGACCACTAGGTGGCACCCTCTGCTCCATCATCTATTGCCCACATACTGAGCTCTAAAAATAGTTGAAAAGACAGAGAGAAATAACTATGATTCATTTATGGAGAGTTTTATCAACATGATCTAAACAACTCCCTCCACTGGAATTTTACATCAATTTAAAATCTGCTCAAATCCGCTGAATAAAGCTCCTTTAAATGGATGTAGATAATGTGTTTGCAGCTCAAAAAACATAAGCTCTTATTGATACGCTACGTTTGATTCAGATAATAACTCAGACCAATGATTCGGTCTTAAATTAAAATCCAGATTAATTAAGATGAATTAATCACGAAGCACGAGGCAATAGATCATAATCTAAGCTTCGTTATTAATCAGACGTCGTCGTTCAAAATGGTTTGTTTCCAAATTGCTAATTGAAAATAAAACATCTTGTAATGCATCCCGTCTTTAAGATAATTGCTTAGATTAAGCGTCAATATGTATTTATTTTGTGTTTGTTTAACCCGCATTTCCCTGTGTTTTATTGTTGCGGGTCAACTTCCGCTACAAACGAAAGGTTTAAGTCTGCGCTTCCCTCACTTGACACCGTCCTCCGCTGTGAGCAAGTGATACGAAGCTGTTTAAAGATTATCTTTAGATAAGCTTAGCTTTAAGAAAGCTCTTCTAGACTCCACGCTTTCATGTCGGGCGCGCTCAGCCCACGGAACTCAAGGTCCGTTTTTTGTTTTTGACGTCCTTCCTGTCCTGGTTCCACTTCACTGAGATCATTTACTCTCAAGCTTCACTGCCATTGAGATCCTGAGATCCTGAGATCCTGGTGGGACAAGTTTCTGTTGGATTCTTGATCACACAGAGAACTTTTTTTTTCATGGACTAAAACTTAGGACGTTTGCGTCAGATTTTTTTTTTTTCAAACACCTTGTGCTTATTATTATTGTTTTTTTTGTCATTGTCCTACTGTCAAAATATTGTGTACTTAATTTTGCAATACAGTCACAAAACTTAATTCACCATGTCGTGTCGTTCATTCACCTTTACGCGATTGTGTAGATGTTTTATTTTCAATTAGCGATTTGGAAACAAACCATTTTGAACGACGACGTCCGATTAATAACGAAGCTTAGATTATGATCTATTGCCTCGTGCTTCGTGATTAATTCATCTTAATTAATCTGAATTTTAATTTAAGCCCGAATCATTGGTCTGAGTTATTATCTGAATCAGACGTAGCGTATCAATAAGAGCTTATGTTTTTGAAATTGATGTAAAATTCCAGTGGAGGCTCCTTCATAAGTCAATTCACATCTGGACTAATCGACCTGTTGCTACAGCGTGGTGAGCTCGCCAGGAGCCTGGTGCTGTGATTGGTTGAATATGTGTGATTCAATTGTTCATTGCAAAAAAAATTGAAACTAAAATATTTGGAAACGGATTCTCTTCCCAAAGTAGATGTAAATGTTACTCATTCTGTTGTAATTTCCGGTGTAAATAACAACTCTTCCGATGATTAGAAAATACAGCATTTAAGCAGTTTTGGCGAAATCAAAACCACATTTACTGTAACAGAGACAATTCTTTATACAAAAACCTGATCGTTGAGTTCATTAGCAAGTCGGCGTTAGCAACTTTAGAACCGTTGTTACCGTACACTCGTCCTTCTCGTACTTCTGTCGATGTTATTTTCGTTGTTTGTGTAAGTGAAGGCTCAGACACAGATACATGGAGTCGGACCAACCCCTCGAAGAAATCAGGAAAATCACTGAAGCTAACAATCAAATTCCGAAATTAATATCTGTTTTAAAGTCTGATTCTGTAGCAGAGTATTTGGAGAACAACAGGAATATGGCTCGTGTACAATTTGGCTGGACTATCCCGTATTCGTTCTTAGGTTTTGCTTCATATTTATGATGATTAGCTTCATTGAGTCAATCAACTCACCCGAACAATTTCTCATTTCAAGACACTAAGGAATCTTCGAATACTCTGAGAAAAAAACCCAATTGTTTAGTTTCCTAGTTGCAAACATAAATCTTCTTTTTATAAACCGTTCAAGAAAATGTTTCTCATCACATTGGCGTCATCTTTGTCCAAATAACTTAAAGTAGGTCAAATTCTGTTTAAAAAAACCTCACTTTTACGTTTCTACCAAAATCAAAACGGTTTTCTCATCATTAAATGAAAGTAGTGACCTTTACTTAAAGTCATTTCTCCGTATTGATGAAAAAAAGTGCTGTGACACAGAAAAACAACCATTTTCTTCTCCCGTTCAACAACCTATAGCTCTCGCAACAAGGAAGTGATGGAGCGAACAAAGCTAATGTTGATCAATCCATACGTCTGGAGCTGGAACGAGTGAGAGCGAAGCTTAACGAGAGAAAGGTCAGAAGATCAATTATGCATCGAAGGTGCTGACTTGGATTGACTCCACAGTCACCTTGTGGTCCCGTTGTTTTTGAGAAATTCTGCTCCAAGAGAAAGAAACAGTGACTCGACTCCATCGTTCCAATGAAGGTTCCATCCTTTGACTTGCATTAACCCGAGATATCGCAAGAATCCCTTTGATCACATTTGAATGACGCCTTTGTGGAGAAGAGACAAATTCAAGGACAGCGGTGTTTTTTGCACAACGTTAAAACTTCTGAGAACGTCAAGGAGAAAAAAAAACATTTGGGTTTTCAGACCTGCCTCCGTGATCCAGGACCGAGTTGAAGGAAGGAGCTGTTTTATTTAATATCACACAGAAGCACCTCGTCTCGTTTGAATAATGCAGCTGCGCTGAGTGGAGGCGTCCTCAGGCTATACGTCGGCTCAAATGTCTTTAGCTAAAAGATTCAAGGATGTGGAATCTGGACGGAATTGAATAAGAAAATGACACGAGGACCTCGTGGGAGAATGTGTTTCAGATCAGCACGTATGGACAAGATTCAGTCGAGCTCAATTCTAGTCAAATTCATTTGATCAAACTTGTTTTTTGGACTGTGGGAGACAATCAGAGGTCGCAGGACTAAACATGATGATCCCACCAAGATTTCTAATCCTTGTGTTGGCTCAGGGTCAAGGTGACCCGAAGGCCCGAAAACAAATTTGTGGTATCAGTTGTGTCGCGAGTTAACGTGAGCACCTGCCAAACAATCAACTGAAGACTGTCTTCAGACGCGCTGATCGGTTCAACTTTATCTTCTCTACTGGTTGGATCCAGAACCTGCACCCACTCGGCCCTTTACTGGACCAGTTTGACACCTCTTGTCTTTGGGTAAAAGGTCAATGACCTCCCTGGCTTCCATAAATGCAGTGGTGGAGGTCGTTCAACTTGACCCAGAGACAACACAAGGGATACCTCAAAGACATTTGTTTTTCGGGGCCATCTGGTCACCATGACCCTGAGACAACACAAACGTTATGATGATTTTTGTATAGTGTTGACTGTATATTTCCACATTGAATATAAGTTAAACATCTGGTTTTAACTAACTCAACAATGCAAACACAATTCAAACACAATGAATAAACTGTTGCGATTTTTCTTTTTTTGTCACAAGCTTGTACGACTTCTGCTCAACACCCTGGTCCAGTAAACCAGCAAAAGAAAAATGACCTTATAAAACTCAACAAATCAAACCAAGATGAAGCAGAATCAGGCAGAAAACCAGGTCTTCAGTTCACAGTTTGTGTTTAAGGCGGCGAGAAAGGCAAGAGAAGAGGGTCGGTTGCAGTGTCAGCTGAGGTACCAGGGCGGCGGGCAGGAGGAAACAGGTCCAACAGGTCCAACAGGTCCAGGGTCGCGGCGCTGCTGCAGGTCAAACACAGGAATCAATCAAAGAAAAGCTGCAAGGTTTGTTGGAACAGAGCTGTGAACAATCGTGTGCCGAGAGCTGAAGAAACAGAAATAAGAAGTGAGAGGACCTGATTGAAGACATGTGGTCAACGTGTCCAGATTCCGATCCGACTGGTGCCTGAACGTGAATAATTCAGGTGTGGCTGAGACAATACTTGGGTTACCTACAGTATGATTGACTTTGCTACTATTATCCTGAAAATATCTTTCAAATAAACGTATATCTGAATGAGCTCCTGGGTGGACTTATGTGACAACTGTGTTTTCTAGTGTTAAATACGCTGACACTATTTTTTACTTTTCTAATATATATATTTTTTTAATTCATTAATACGCCCAGCATGAATGTCAGCAACTCTAATCGATTCAAGAGATACTGAAACTGTTAAATTAAAATTATTATATACTATACATATACGCCATACTTAAATTAATGCTAAAAGATAATCAAAATATAAAGTATCAATTACTCGCTTGATCTTAGAGCTTAAACGCTTGAATACACATTCACAATCAACATTCCACTGATTCACACTGGTTCGAGGCAAGCCTGGATCAGAATAAGATACGACACCGGTGATTTAGAAACATCCGTTTATCTACTAATCACACCTTGAATCGTAGATCAAAGAACGAAGCAAGACACACCCGGGAAAGTGGGGCTAAAAGACGGAAACACCCGCCCGAGAACATTTGAATTATTCGATTACAAGAAAACAAATAAGGATGTCTCTCAATGGGGGATCGGGACACAGGAAACTTGAAAGGACCATTTGGCCGGAAAGAGACGACCTCCCGGACGGAAAATTTGCCTTAAATATAGCGATGTTTCTACAGATCGGGACCATTTTTCCCGGGACTATTGACCTGTACAGTCGCCGGGAGAAAGTGTGAACGATCGATTGTAAAGCTTGTATTTTGTTTGACTAGAAGTGGCGAATAAACGACCCGTGACACACTCTGGATTGTCCATCTTTCTCCACGACGCGAAGTATAAGACCCGGGACGGACGTGACGTTGTGTTGGAGCGACGGAATGGTGTTTTGATGGAAACAGGAAAGTCACTAGAGCGATAGAAGTCGCAGCAAGGAATCACCATTTGGAAAACATAGAATATAAAGGGAACATAGTGGAAGCAGTTTTCATTTCTCATAGCTTTGGATAGGTAAGAAAAAAAATGTCACAATCTCAACTTGGTGGAATCCAAGTGCAGTAACCGGAAGACGACTCAAACAATATCAACAAACAAAACATTTAATAAATAACAAGTTCAAAACAATACAACACTAAACAAAGAAAACCAGAGTACAAAATCTCTTAAAGCCCAAAATCCAAAACCTTCACCAAACCGGGAAATAAAATGGTAAACAAAGGAAACAACAGGGATCCTGGAAACAGAAAATAGAACAAGGAGGTCAAAACACTCGCTTAACAACACACTAAAGCACTCAGGCACATGGGCGTGGAGGCGAAAAGCAAAAGAAAACAGTCAAACAAGAATAATCTAAAGGAGGGAATGAGAACAAACCAACTACAAACCAGTGCAGGAAATACTTTGATCTGGCTCACAGGTCTGGACTCAGGTGGTTGAAATATGTAATCTTCATTGCTCTTGAGGTCCAGCTGTGTGTCATCATGTGGACTGGGGCGAAGAAAACAGGAAGTGGGAGAAGAAAATCAAACCAAAATAAAAGGGCAAACATAACAAAGACAATCACCAAAGTTTACAGTAAGTAAGTAAATAGTCAAGACAACACAGTGACAATTGCAGGAGTCTCAGAGAATCAAGGAAAAGCCTGCACGAATCAAATTGTCTTTAGATGTTTCTGGAAGGACAGTCAACATTTAGATCAAGATGTTCAGAGAAAAACACACAAAAAAGACTACACAAGACCAGCTTCAACAACACTTTACTCGTGGTGACCTCCGTCCAGTCCAGTTTGAGACCGCTAAGCTAGTTTTCTTCAAGGTTTGAATGGTTCCTCATCTAATATTGTCTTGGAAATACAAATTTAAATCCCAACAGTTTTCCCCAAACATGGATTAAATGGAAGGAATACGGCGCTGGTACACCAGAGTAAATGTATTTTCAGGTGAAGGCGAGAACTTTCCATCCCTGCCTTCTGATCAACTCCATAACTGGCAACAAAACAGATGCCAGTTGTGCTGCTTCTCCTCTGGAACAGCTGTCTCTTAATACACAAACGACTACAAAGGAGACATTTCAAAGGCAATGTCATCAAGAAAAGACGCGACGCAGAGTTTTTGCTTCAACACATTGTCACTCATCAGCTTGATGGTGGACCATATGGTAGTCAGTTTGACGAGAGACGAAGAGGATATATTTAGTCACTGAACGCTCCTAATAAACACAGTGATGTATCCTCGGAATAAAATCTTTAAAAAAAGGTTGTGATTTTAATTTTTTCTCCGTCACACTGTAGAGCAGCGTTCGTAATGGAGTGTGCCGGAGCACCAAATGCTCAATCTGCTTCCATCCTAAATTTGTGTGTCTGTTAAATTGGATTTCAAAATGTAATTATCTTTCAAGGTAATTCACGGGACTCTGACTCCTAATTCGAAAGGATTCAACGTCATTTATGAGTCATTTTGCAACAATAGTGAGTCTCCAGGTGGAGGTGAAGCCCACGGGTGGTGCAGCAAACAGTCCACTCGGTCAGGAGCCAAACCCATGATGAGCTTCTCTCAATCACACACTCCGAGGACGAATATCTCAAGCAATATCGTACGCAAACGTCTGGCCGTGATGTATCTCCGTAATGAGTTGGATCGCGGCGATTAGTTGAATCCATCACAAGCCGCGCTATTAATGTCTGCGAAACACTCACATTTGTTCAGCCAGGGAAGTCTTTCCAGGGAAATAATACTAAACGAAAGAAAGCTATAAAATAAAAATAAAAACGTGTAAAAGGATGTCAGGTCAGTGTTGGAGTCGACTGTACAATGCAAGACAAGAAATCTCAAACGCAGAGATGGTTTCCAGTGGAAAAAACGAGCTGGTTTCTTCGCACGTTTGGAGTGGCTTAATCCTGCTCAAGGGTAATTGCCCCTGAATTGTACCGCTTTAATGCATGAGGGGATACACATCACCTTAAAGTTCCAGCTCTGTGCGACTCAAGTGAAGGCGTAGGTGTTTATGTGAGATCATTTAATTTGAAGACCGCTGCAGTCCTATTAAAGGATTAGCGCGAGCATGCAAATGTACCAGTAGAAAAGTGCTGACTACCTGCGAGTAGATTAGACGGGGATGTTTAATAACGGCGTCGGCTCAGTCTCAACACATAAACTTGAAGTGTAGCAAAGTCAACAAAAATACTCCTCAAAGCGTTCGCAACAGATGATCGGTGACTCAACGCCACCCTCGCAACACGACTCTATGAATGTGAAGTCAATTCATCCAGAGCTTCTCCTCCAGTCGTCCGTGGAATCCTTTAGCATCTTTAACTCTCAAATTAAACAATACATTGAGTCAAATAATACAAATATATTACAAAAGGAGCCACAACTCATCTATTTCGGTACTAAGAAGAAAACTAGAAACGATCTGTTATAGTGGAGAACTATATGGTCTCACATGTATGGCCCACAGGTAAGATGATGGTCTAGGGACCTCCATTTGATGTCCAGGTTTCACGAGAGCCGAGCGATAGACTCTATCTTTGAACAAAGGCTTTAATAATTTAGTATCAACATTAGAAAGATCTATATTAGTTCTCAATTCCTAATATGTGGATGCAATATAAAGCATCTCTGAGGTTTACACATTATAACTTCCTTAAACTTGTTTCTGGGTTTATCCTGTTTCAACCCATCAGGAGCTCAGACTCATAACAGACTTTTAAATCGTAATAATAATAATAATTAATTTCCTCAAAACCCAACGGTCTAAAGGTCAACTTATGATAAACTCAGAACTCTCCTGACATAAAGTAAATGTTCTTCCTCACCGAGACAAAGTAACGTCTCATCATGACCATGTCCAGCTGTAATCACGCTTTGTTTATAAAACGAGTCCCTTGGAGGTAGAGACTTCCGGGATGGATTACGCTTGGTGACCAACCTCCATGCTTGACCAATCACAGCAGAGTGGGCGTGGTTATGTTCAACAAGATTTCATCTCCAGAACAACAAAGTGTTTTCAGTGGGAGGAGCTTAAGATCATTTTCTAATGTTAATATTTCAATGATAATAGAGTTTTGTACAAACACACACTGATGATACAATAGAATCACACATCACAACAACACACACACTCATGATACAATAGAGTCACACATCACAACAACACACACACAGATGATACAATAGAGTCACACATCACAACAACACACACACTGATGATACAATAGAGTCACACACCACAACAACACACACACTGATGATACAATAGAGTCAAACATCACAACAACACACACACACACTCATGATACAATAGAGTCACACATCACAACAACACACACACTGATGATACAATAGAGTCACACATCACAACAACACACACACACACTCATGATACAATAGAGTCACACATCACAACAACAAAAACACACACACTGATGATACAATAGAGTCACACATCACAACAACACACACTGATGATACAATATAGTCACACATCACAACAACACACACACTGATGATACAATAGAGTCACACATCACAACAACACACACAAACACACTGATGATACAATAGAGTCGCACACCACAACACACACACACACTGATGATACAATAACGTCACACATCCCAACAACAACACACACACTGATGATACAATAGAGTCACACATCACAACAACACACACTGATGATACAAGAGAGTCACACATCACAACAACACACACACACACACTGATGATACAATAGAGTCACACATCACAACAACACACACTGATGATACAATAGAGTCACACATCACAACAACACACAAACACACTGATGATACAATAGAGTCGCACACCACAACACACACACACACTGATGATACAATAACGTCACACATCCCAACAACAACACACACACTGATGATACAATAGAGTCACACATCACAACAACACACACTGATGATACAAGAGAGTCACACATCACAACAACACACACACACACACTGATGATACAATAGAGTCACACATCACAACAACACACACTGATGATACAATAGAGTCACACATCACAACAACACACACACACACTGATGATACAATAGAGTCACACATCACAACAACACACACTGATGATACAATAGAGTCACACATCACAACAACACACACACTGATGATACAATAGAGTCACACATCACAGCAACACACACACACTGATGATACAATAGAGTCACACATCACAACAACACACACTGACGATACAATAGAGTCACACATCACAACAAAACACACACACTGATGATACAATAAAGTCACATATCACAACAACACACACACACACTGATGATACAATAGAGTCACACATCACAACAACACGCACACGCTGATGATACAATAGAGTCACACATCACAACAACACACACATTGATGATACAATAGAGTCACACATCACAACAACACACACTGATGATACAATAGAGTCACACATCACAACAAAACACACACACTGATGATACAATAAAGTCACATATCACAACCACACACATACACACTGATGATACAATAGAGTCACACATCCCAACAACACGCACACGCTGATGATACAATAGAGTCACACATCACAACAACACACACACACTGATGATACAATAGAGTCACACATCCCAACAACAACACACACACTGATGATACAATAGAGTCACACATCACAACAAAACACACACACTGATGATACAAGAGAGTCACACATCACAACAGCACACACACACACACTGATGATACAATAGAGTCGCACACCACAACACACACACACAGTATGTACTTTTTTGAGTATTGTTTTGATTGTCTAAGCGCTTTGTGACCCTGGTCTCGAAAAGCGCTATATAAATAAATATTACTTACTTACTTACTTACTGATGATACAATAGAGTCACACATCCCAACAACAACACACACACTGATGATACAATAGAGTCACACATCACAACAACACACACTGATGATACAATAGAGTCACACATCACAACAAAACACACACACTGATGATACAATAGAGTCACATATCACAACAACACACACTGATGATACAATAGAGTCACACATCACAACAACACAAACACACTGATGATACAATAGAGTCACACATCACAACAACACACACACACTGATGATACAATAGAGTCACACATCACAACAACACACACACTGATGATACAATAGAGTCACACATCACAACAACACACACTGATGATACAATAGAGTCACACATCACAACAAAACACACACACTGATGATACAATAGAGTCACATATCACAACAACACACACTGATGATACAATAGAGTCACACATCACAACAACACACACACACTGATGATACAATAGAGTCACACATCACAACAACACACACACACTGATGATACAATAGAGTCACACATCACAACAACACACACACTGATGATACAATAGAGTCACACATCACAACAACACACACGCACTGATGATACAATAGAGTCACACATCACAACAACACACACTGATGATACAATAGAGTCACACATCACAACAACACACACACACTGATGATACAATAGAGTCACACATCACAACAACACACACACACTGATGATACAATAGAGTCACACATCACAACAACACACACACTGATGATACAATAGAGTCACACATCACAACAACACACACGCACTGATGATACAATAGAGTCACACATCACAACAACACACACTGATGATACAATAGAGTCACACATCACAACAACACACACACACTGATGATACAATAGAGTCACACATCACAACAACACACACTGATGATACAATAGAGTCACACATCACAACAACACACACACACACTGATGATACAATAGAGTCACACATCACAACAACACACACTGATGATACAATAGAGTCACACATCACAACAACACACACACTGATGATACAATAGAGTCACACATCACAGCAACACACACACACTGATGATACAATAGAGTCACACATCACAACAACACACACTGACGATACAATAGAGTCACACATCACAACAAAACACACACACTGATGATACAATAAAGTCACATATCACAACAACACACACACACACTGATGATACAATAGAGTCACACATCACAACAACACGCACACGCTGATGATACAATAGAGTCACACATCACAACAACACACACATTGATGATACAATAGAGTCACACATCACAACAACACACACTGATGATACAATAGAGTCACACATCACAACAAAACACACACACTGATGATACAATAAAGTCACATATCACAACCACACACATACACACTGATGATACAATAGAGTCACACATCCCAACAACACGCACACGCTGATGATACAATAGAGTCACACATCACAACAACACACACACACTGATGATACAATAGAGTCACACATCCCAACAACAACACACACACTGATGATACAATAGAGTCACACATCACAACAAAACACACACACTGATGATACAAGAGAGTCACACATCACAACAGCACACACACACACACTGATGATACAATAGAGTCGCACACCACAACACACACACACAGTATGTACTTTTTTGAGTATTGTTTTGATTGTCTAAGCGCTTTGTGACCCTGGTCTCGAAAAGCGCTATATAAATAAATATTACTTACTTACTTACTTACTGATGATACAATAGAGTCACACATCCCAACAACAACACACACACTGATGATACAATAGAGTCACACATCACAACAACACACACTGATGATACAATAGAGTCACACATCACAACAAAACACACACACTGATGATACAATAGAGTCACATATCACAACAACACACACTGATGATACAATAGAGTCACACATCACAACAACACAAACACACTGATGATACAATAGAGTCACACATCACAACAACACACACACACTGATGATACAATAGAGTCACACATCACAACAACACACACACTGATGATACAATAGAGTCACACATCACAACAACACACACTGATGATACAATAGAGTCACACATCACAACAAAACACACACACTGATGATACAATAGAGTCACATATCACAACAACACACACTGATGATACAATAGAGTCACACATCACAACAACACACACACACTGATGATACAATTTGAGTCACACATCACAACAACACACACACACTGATGATACAATAGAGTCACACATCACAACAACACACACACTGATGATACAATAGAGTCACACATCACAACAACACACACGCACTGATGATACAATAGAGTCACACATCACAACAACACACACTGATGATACAATAGAGTCACACATCACAACAACACACACACACTGATGATACAATAGAGTCACACATCACAACAACACACACACACTGATGATACAATAGAGTCACACATCACAACAACACACACACTGATGATACAATAGAGTCACACATCACAACAACACACACGCACTGATGATACAATAGAGTCACACATCACAACAACACACACTGATGATACAATAGAGTCACACATCACAACAACACACACTTCATTTAACACATTAGTTGTGTGACGTATCAGGAAGCAGTGGATCCAGGTTGCGGAATGATGTCGACTCCAAACAGAGTTTTTAATAAAAGTTCAACAATGAAAAGAGTAAACTCAGAACGTGTCCAGTTGTCAAAATACAATCCAGATAAGAACCAAACATGAACAGAGATGAAGGCTGCAGAGACGGTCACTAGAGCTCTAACGTGAGCGGAGAAAAAACTAAAATCAAGCAAAAACTCACAACAGAAAATGCAGGTAATGCCGGGAGAGTCTAAAGTTGAGCACAAAACAATCACTAGCAGGTCCGTAAGAGTTCAGAATGAGAGCTATGTAGCGTATTAGCATACAGGGTCATAGGAGACAATTCACTCGCGTTGCTTTCAGGGAACCTCGGTCCTAAGAGTGTGAAGCACTGGTTGTGTGAAAAGAAATAATGTATTGTCATCATTTTGTTGTTAATTTGTTCATTTATTTCTAAAGAGTTTGTCATTTTGTTTTCAGTCACAGTCAAACATATGATGTTTCATGAAACAGATGATGTTTCATGAATCAAATGAAGTTTCATGAAACAGATGAAGTTTCATGAAACAGATGATGTTTCATGAATCAAATGAAGTTTCATGAAACAGATGATGTTTCATGAATCAAATGAAGTTTCATGAAACAGATGATGTTTCATGAATCAAATGAAGTTTCATGAAACAGATGATGTTTCATGAATCAAATGAAGTTTCATGAAACAGATGATGTTTCATGAATCAAATGAAACAATCACTAGCAGGATCCTAAGAGTTCAGAATGAGAACTAAGTAGCGTATTAGCATACAGGGTCATAGGAGACAATTCAGTCGCGTTGCTTTCAGGGAACCTCGGTCCTAAGAGTGTGAAGCACTGGTTGTGGAATGGTCTGCAGCCGTAAAAATGTAAAATGTAAAAATGCTAGAAGTTGCCCTTGAAATTCAAAAACTTAATTGTCTTATTTATTTTGAAATCTTGTCCTTTGTTTTGTAAAGTGTCTTTGTGTGTCCAAAAAAGCGGCAAAAAAAGAAATAATGTATTGTCATCATTTTGTTGTTAATTTGTTCGTTTATTTCTAAATAGTTTGTCATTTTGTTTTCAGTCAATTGTCTTCGCTCGTCTGAGTAGAACTTTTATTTGGTGAAGGAGTGGATGGCACCTCTGAGGACGTGTTGAGAGATGAGTCACACTTGTTTTCTTGTTTAGTTTCTTTTCTACAGTTTCAAGGCTTCTATGAGGGGGTACGAGTCGCTTCCTTAGAAACCATCCATGCAAGACTTCCACTTCAAATGCAAATGAAGATCTTGATTTGTTTGTTTTTGATTCCTATGTTGAGATTTTTAAACCACAAATTCAGTTTAAAGCTAATTGACTTGTTGTTGTAAAACACTGTGCTTCATATCAATGATTAATCTCTTCTCTTTGAACCTTGTGTGCTGTTGAAAAATGTATAAAGGTCTCGTGTGTCAACATGTGTGTCATATTTCCATGAACAAAACAAACAGTGTAGGAGCTAAGCTGCTGCACACATGTGGACGTTTCAAAGTAAGAAAACGCTCCTGAACCTGTTTAATTTAATATTTAATGGTTTAAAAACCCTTTTTAAAAAGTAGCTGTTGATGTTAAACAGGTTTGCAACTATTTCATCAGTGTTGCTCAAGAGCAGGTGAAGTTACATGTGAAAATGGAAGCCTGAGTTCACGATGGTTTCATGAATCAAATGAAGTTTCATGAAACAGATGATGTTTCATGAAACAGATGTTTCATGAATCAAATGAAGTTTCATGAATCAAATGAAGTTTCAAATAAAGTTTCATGAATCAAATGAAGTTTCATGAAACAGATGAAGTTTCATGAAACAGATGTTTCATGAATCAAATGAAGTTTCATGAAACAGATGAAGTTTCATGAAACAGATGATGTTTTATGAATCAAATGAAGTTTCATGAAACAGATGATGTTTCATGAAACTTGTGAAGTTTCATGAAACAGATGAAGTTTCATGAAACAGATGAGGTTTCATGAATCAAATGAAGTTTCATGAAACAGATGATGTTTCATGAATCAAATGAAGTTTCATGAAACAGATGAAGTTTCATGAAACAGATGATGTTTCATGAATCAAATGAAGTTTCATGAAACAGATGATGTTTAATGAATCAAATGAAGTTTCATGAAACAGATGATGTTTCATGAATCAAATGAAGTTTCATGAAACAGATGATGTTTCATGAATCAAATGAAGTTTCATGAAACAGATGATGTTTCATGAAACTTATGAAGTTTCATGAAACAAATGAAGTTTCATGAAACAGATGAAGTTTCATGAAACAGATGATGTTTCATGAATCAAATGAAGTTTGTTTCATGAATCAAATGAAGTTTCATGAAACAGATGAAGTTTCATGAATCAAATGAAGTTTCATGAAACAGATGATGTTTCATGAATCAAATGAAGTTTGTTTCATGAATCAAATGAAGTTTCATGAAACAGATGAAGTTTCATGAAACAGATGATGTTTCATGAATCAAATGAAGTTTCATGAAACAGATGATGTTTCATGAATCAAATGAAGTTTCATGAAACAGATGATGTTTCATGAATCAAATGAAGTTTCATGAAACAGATGAAGTTTCATGAATCAAATGAAGTTTCATGAAACAGATGATGTTTCATGAATCAAATGAAGTTTCATGAAACAGATGATGTTTCATGAATCAAATGAAGTTTCATGAAACAGATGATGTTTCATGAATCAAATGAAGTTTCATGAAACAGATGATGTTTCATGAAACAGATGAAGTTTCATGAAACAGATGAAGTTTCATGAAACAGATGATGTTTCATGAATCAAATGAAGTTTCATGAAACAGATGAAGTTTCATGAATCAAATGAAGTTTCATGAAACAGATGAAGTTTCATGAATCAAATGAAGTTTCATGAAACAGATGATGTTTCATGAATCAAATGAAGTTTCATGAAACAGATGATGTTTCATGAAACTTATGAAGTTTCATGAAACAGATGAAGTCACTCACTGAAAGTCATAAAGTCAAACAATATTTTTATTGTCCAAATATACAGAGTAAAATCATCATAGATTCACAAACCATTACAGTTAAATTACAACCTTTTTTTCTCGCTTTCTTCCCAACATCTCAAGGCCAGTCGACTGTAAGTTGTCGTTCTTCTGGGAGATTGTACAGGATGGCTTTTTATTACAATGATGTTCATGATTTTGTACAAAGTTTTTTTTTTAAAGTCCACCTCGATCACAGTAAAAAGTTCTCAAACCGGTTCCACACGTTTGATAATAACTGGAAACCACCGGCGTTAAGACGAACGCTGAGAGAGAGAAGAGTGTCGGTAAACAATTGTATAGAAGAATCTTTGATACAAACTCAGGGCTTTTCTTTCCTCTCGCAACAGTATATTATCAAAATCCATACACAGCGTTAGAAGAAAAGAAAACGAACACAGAGAGAAACAGAGTAATAACACTTTTACGTACAGTTTCTATGGCATCATGTCATCGTGTGACGCTCGAAACAAATCGGATCTCAGAGGTTTGTCTTTAGCGTCTCTAAATAATACAGTGAATTGGAAACGATTTTTTGTTTTTAATCAGGAAAATGCAGCTGCACATTGTAACTGTTTATTCACCTGCCACGGCCTGGCGCCGCAGAGCAGCGCTGGCGTCCAGGTGAAACAAACCAGAGAGAGGTCGACAGGTGAGCGAGGCACAGTTTGACCTCCAGTCCTGGCGCTTTAGATTCCAAGAGTTGAACACGGAGCTGGTGTCGCCGCAGACGGTCGTGGACTATAGTGGCTGCTGCCGCCGTCGCCGGGACAGAAGGTTGGTCCATCAAATATTTATCCGTCTCCCGAGCCGGAGCAGATTCTCTGGACGGAGAAGACGAATTATATTTGGATCACTGCGGGGGAGGAGCTGGAGGGAGAATCTGGGGCTTTTTTGGACTCGTTTCTCCTTTACATATAAACCACTATTTGGACAATAATGTTTCTTTTTCATTCTCAATAACCCAGTGAACGTCGAGTGTGTATTTTTGACCTTTAAACGATGAGAAACATCACATTCTTAGCACTTAAGTTACCTTTAAAAAGCAAAATAAAATAATAAACATTGATGGTAAAAAGTCATTAAAAATTCCTCCCAAACTATATGATAACAAAAGTAAATTTCATGGTTAAAAAGTTTCACTCAAATAATGGTATTAGTAAAAAAATACTTGGGTAAAAAGAAATTTAACACATAATAAAATAATGTTGAATGTAGAATGTGAGACATTATTCAAAAGCAAACATTCACACATATTTTAAGGTGGAGAAAAAAAACAAGAAAACACATCGTGTTCAGAAATGAACTCTTTTGAACACGAGACCAACTTGTCGGTCAGAGTTTTGTATCAACACTTAACCAATTTGTCTTTTTTCATTTGAAACTCTTCTTAAGGCCAAACTGTGATCACATTGTTTGCTGTGTCAGATGAATTATGGATGAGTTTAGCGCCAGGAAATCATTGTCTGTGCGGCTGTGCTGCTGCGTGGGAATTCATTGGTCTTCATAACAAGAAAATAAATCTGACTGAGAAGAAAGAAAAGCCTGGAAAAAAAAAAAATCTTATTACAGGGGGAAAGACGGAGTAGAGATTTATTTACAGTCTACTAAGTGCCAAGCTGGATTATCAGTGTTGAAACAGAGCTCTCTCTTAAGCTGTACAATGGGCAACAATCCATTTGTTAAATTAGAGACTGAACCACTGACACTCAAGTGGAAAGCTCTATTCAATTGTGTCAGCTCTAATCGCATGTAAAGTGCTTACAAAAACAACTTCTGTTCCCAAAAGCTGCGTTCGCACTTTTCCGTGTTTGATGAAGACAATCTCTCCAGCTGAGCTCCAGAGACCGGAGGACGGAGTCTGATCTATATCGATAAATATCGATGGATGTTCCAGGAATCAACACAATTTTGACAGAAGATTATTGGACTGGAAATTGTATTGTGAAGTTGGAAAAATGCTTTTTAAAAAAAAAGAGTCACCTGTGTAGTCAGAATACTTGAATATAAATTGAGTAAATTACATTTGTTGCCTCACAGCAAGAAGGTTGCTGGTTCAATTCCAGGTCGAGCCAACTTCTGACCTTTCTGTGTGGAGTTAGTATGTTCTCCCCGTGTTGTGTGGGTTTACTCCGGACACTCCGGTTTCCTCCCACAGTCCAAAAACATACAGAGGTTCATTGAGAACTTTGGGGAAATTGTCCATAGATATGAGTGTGTGTGTGAATGGTTGTCTGTCTTTGTGTGTCCTGAGACTGACTGGCGTCCTGTCCAGGGTGTCCCCTGCCTCTCGCCCTATGATACTGGGATAGACTCCAGTCTCCCTGCGACACCCATAAGGGATAAAGCGATAGCAAATGAATGAATGAACATGTGTTGCTATGGAAATAATTAAAAATAAAAAGTAATATATTGTGGCTTTGAACGCTTTTATCATGATTAGGAAAAAAATATATATATATATATTTGTTATTTCAAAGATTAGATTGACCCTAAATTGTTTCTGTTTGTGCGCTCGTGGTATTTTATCTGCAACTAGTTTTTGGAGATCTAGAAACAGCATGAAGTAAAAAGAACTCTTAAGAAGAAAAAATGATTTTTCAACTGAGGTTTAATCATGAACGCAACAGAAATCAAACAAAGAGAAGAAAAAATAATGATAATAATCAGGAGGATGTGATGATTATTCGCTCTCTATGGTGTTGAACATTTTGCTTAATAAAGACAACTTTTATGTGTTAAGAGTTTGTCAAGTCAAGAGGTTTTTAAACGTGTTTATTTCAGGTAAATGAGTGTCTGAGATTAAACATATTTTTCACATTCTTTTTAGCAAATGTGTTTTGGTTTTAGAAAGAAAGCAATTATTCATGTAAAATGCAGACTCGTCAGTCCCTCAGAGTTTTTATTTCAGCAACTTCTTGTTTTGTTGAACTCGGTAAGAAATAATAAAAACAATTGTATAAATATGGAAAGTTTTGTTGGGTTTTTAGAAACATAGTCAAACGTGATCTTAGCTTCGAAACATCGTAGTCAAGGACTTAATAATGGGATTTATTCTGAGTTATTCTGATCTCACAGCACCATTTAATGTGTGCTAATGATTTCTTAAACACAGTTTGAATTTTAGAAAGTTAAACCATTTTGATACGTTTGCTTTACTTCGATTGAATTAAAAAAAAACAACAGAACACGATACGAACCTAGTTTTTTTGTTTATATGCATCGACTCTCACTGAAGTAGTCATGAAGTCAAACTATATTTTTAATGTCCAAACAAACATTTTTTGTATTTTATTTGGCACAAGCTAACGTTCAGTTTACTAAGTAAGTTTGAGAAACTCTGTCCCTCAAAGTTTTTATTTCAGTTCATTCTTGTCTCGTAAAAGTAAGTTACGAATATTTTTTGATATATTGTAAAAACTGTGAATGTTGTTTAACATTTTAGCGTCAAAACTAAAGGACGTTGGATTCAGTTTCAGGGGAAAAAAAACATGTATCATTTTGATTGAAAACTTCTTGTGTTGTCAGGTTTACCGACAAAATCAAACGTCGCCGACTAAACGAACGATTCCATGTGTCGTTCTCTCTCTCTCTCTCTCTCTGGTCTCAAAGTTAAAAACACATGGACTGCAAGTGGTTAAAATAATAAACCAAAATATATCATATACAGTAAGTTCCTACAGTGCAAAACTGAGCAAAGATGCACTTCAAACACCTCGGCGTCGCACCGAAGCAGCTCCACGGTAGCAAAAAAGATAAGAAACAAAACCTCTCGCCTCAAGACGACGCCAAACAAGTCCAGGTGAGTCTCGGACACGGCGAGCATCTTCTCCGGGTACGGCCGACGTCGTCGTCAGCACGAAGGAAAAAAAAACAGCGAGTGGTAAAAACCGCTGTTTATGGACTTTTTTTTCCCCGCCCGGAGCTGTACTCGCCGCAGAAACACCAGGGAGGACCGGCTCGCCTTCGTCTGTCTTGCTTAGTCAATGTTTTTATTGACGCTGTTTCGAAGGAGCCCTGAAGGCAGACTTGATGGGGTTTGTAGACAATAAGAAGTGCTCGCGTCGTATCCCGTCAGGATTCATCCGTGCGTGTGTGTGTGTGTGTGTGTGTGTGTGTGTGTGTGTGTGTGTGTCAGACGTTAGAAAATAAATTACACTCGCATATGTACATATTGTTCTATCAGAGATCGCAGCCCTTCTTCAGCTCTGGAACTCTTCAGAGAGAGGAGGATGGGGTGTCGTCGTGGAACATCTGAACGTCTGTGGGCACAAGGAGAACGTTTCTATGTCCCAACAAGTCGAAGGTCAACGTAGTAGATAAAATAAGTAGATCCGAGCCGGGGACGAATGGAACCATGTACACAATCCAGCTGAGAAAGACCTTTTTTTTTTTTTTAGTCTGGACTCCGAAGTCCAAAGACACCAAAGTTCGGAGGCTTCGATTTGTCTCCGCCGCGCTGATTATCAAGTCCAAGTCCAAACACTTCAGAGTCCGATCGGTCTTTCGGTCGCGATGATCGATGACAGGCATGAAGGAAGTAAGGCTTCTCAAAAGTTCCGTGACCTCCAGAGATCCAGGGGCGAGCAGGAGGTTCCGTTCGCGACCATCAGGTCAGACGTGGGTCTGCATGCGCTTCTGAAGGGGCCGGGTGAGGTCTGAGTTCTGTGAGGAGGACTGGGAGTAGTGGGACGAGGAGGAGGCGGACGCCTTGCTGTCCTTGTCGAACTGCACGTAGCCGTCCGGCTTGCTGTAGCTGCTGACGCTGCTGTCGCACTGCGTGTCGATGAAAGAGCTGGAGTCGCTTAGCGAGCCGCGCTGGAACTCGCGCTCGCACAGCTCGATGGAGCTGCTGCCCATGCCCAGCACGAAGCGCTGGCTGTAGTCGTAGAGGCGGTTCGGACCCGCGCCCAGAGTGGAGTAGATGTTGGTGAAGGACATTCCCGTGGGCACCCGCTGTTTGCCCAGCGTGCCGGCGTTCGTCGGGTTCCGAGGCTCCGCCGTCTGATTGCTGGCCATGGTGGGCGTGTGGTGCTCCTTGAACGTGTTGACGCTGTAGTAGCCGTTCGTCGGGTCCTGCTGAGAAACCCACACAAATATGATTAACTCGTGGCAAAGATGGGATTTAAATCCTTTTTTTTGTGCGTCGGAAATGAAATGATCGAAGTTCATTCTTCTTTTCACAACTTTGGAACACAAATTATCTAATTTAAACAAATCAATTTTCAATAAATTTACCTTTTTAATCACACTACAGCTCAAGATTAATCGCAAATTAATCACACTTTTTGTTTCTCTTAAACTTTAGAAGACATATTTACTAAGACAATGGCACAGTGTCTCTGCACATAGTCACCAAGAATAAATGTAATAATAAGACGTCTATATATCTACATTTTTAACTGCACAAAAGGTCATTATCAACATGAGATTAATCACAGATTAATCGGCTTTTATGTTTCTTTTTAAAAGTCTGGTACACATATTTACTAAAACAACAACATTTCATGTCAAAGTGTTGCAAAGAATTAAGATTTTTAATCACAATACTGCTCAAGATTAATCGCAAAATAATCACATTTTTTGTTTCTGTTAAAACTTTAGAAGACATGTTTACTAAGAAAATAAAACTGCATGTCATAGTGTCTCTGCACATGGTCACCAAGAATAAATGTAATAATAAGACGTCTATATATTTACATTTTTAACTGCACAAAAGTTCATTTTCAACATGAGATTAATCGCGGATTAACAACTATTTTCACACAGATTAAATACACATTCACTAATACAATACAACTGTGTGCCGTAGCGTCTCTACATGGTCACCAATAACTAAAGTAATAATCATACATCATTATTTTAGAATTTCTAATGGTACATATACATTTTTTACTCGAGATTAATTGCAAATAATTTCTTATTTCTGTTTGAAACTTGCGACACATATTCACCAAGCTGAACATGGTCACCAGTAAAGTATTAACCAAAAGTCAATATATCAAATATTGTAATTGCACTACAGCACATAGTTAACTCCAGATTAATTATTCATTATATATTATATTTTGTAAAGGAATCAAACTTTCTGTTGTAAACAGACAGAATAAGGAAAAATTTCCCCAAAATATTGAAAATGCTACCATGTAAAAGAAGATTAAAACATGCTCTTTATCCAAATATTTTACTTTTTTTTTCAGCTCAACGGTTTAAAAAATGTCTTATTTACAACGATCAAAGTAACAAGTGCTTCCACTCAGTTAAACCAGGTTAACTATCTCCAATTATCGCCAACTTAGGGGGTAAGTAATGAAAGCGCTGCTGCCAAATAACATCTGTAAGGCAGCGGCGCGGCTCTGTGTGGTCGACGCTGCCCCTTAACCTTAAAATCGCGCTCCTCGCTAATTAAGCCCAGGCTTGATGACTCTTATTTTGACATCGGCAAAATGTCATGCAGTTCCCTCACATACCGGCTTTAATTGGCCCACAAAAGATTTCGTGTGTCTGAGGAGTTCTAGCTCCCGAGGCATGAGGCAACTTTTCGGAATGTTTTTGGCTGTTTTTGCTCGGAAGACACAGGTCTGTGTTTCCTTAATGTCAATCACTGTCAAGATCAAGAAGTCTAGAATGTCCTTCTTTTCAGAGACCACTAGATGTCACTCTCTGCTCTATAATCTCTATATTATTGAAACTTCATTTTTAAACGAGGGCGCCACCTACTGCAAACAGGCAACATGACGATACAACGCTAACAGACTCAGGGACTCGTTCATTCCTCGTGCTTTTAGAATGTATAACTCGGTGTGAAACGATGGTGTTTTTCTAGGTTTATATTTTATTTATTTGACCTATGTCCTTTACATTTGCACTTTGTTCTTTTTATTTGCTCTATGTTCTGTTTTTTAATAAACTATCGTCTGCTGTGAAATGGAAACACAATGTCCTGAAGGAGACCTCCAGAGGGATTAGTAAAGTCTGTTGTATTAATCTAAACTAATCTACTGCTTTTAGGGCTGTAGCACTACACAAATTTTACGATAATCTTACGATAGTCTTTGATACAAAATATCTACCTAAGGATCTGAAATCGAATTATATTCAGCTAACGATACAATCAAATAAATTCAGCTCACAAAGTGATATGATATATTTCAAATACACTTTTAGGGAACCCTGAGTTAAAGTGACATCCGACTGTATCCTCATGTCCTCAGTCCTCGTAGGATTTTATAGTTTATTTAGCAGCAGAGGACGTAATGACCGCTGCCATCTAGTGCATGTAAGTTTCACTGCGACACAAAAATGAACAAATTAATAAATAAGTAAGTAAGTGATTTATGGCAGTTAGTGAAGGATTAGACTAGTTAAACTAGTTTAAGGATCGGATAAATGTGAGTTCTTCTACTATAGCGGGTCAGAATTCTCTCTGCAGAGTTTTGTATTAACTGCAGTTTACTATTAATTAAAAAAGGGATTTATTTAACTTCATATCAACTTTATTGGAATACAAACCATATAATACGTTGATAAATAAAACATGATCTAAAAACTCAACTTAAAAAAAACACAAAAAGAATTTGATATGAATTATTGTATGTTTTTTTCTCCTGACTGTTGAAGCTTCATCAGCTTCATCACTAATATATAATATTAATGTAATAACATGTAATAATAAAAACTTTTAACCCTGAACCTGTTAACCTTTTTTTTTTTTAGGAAACAATAGAAAACTATCAGTTCCATCGAGCCTGTAATAAAAAATCCTCGTCACCTAATCATGTGGGACAAATTCTCCATTTACTTTTAGTGCTTTGGCATTCATAAAACCTTGCTCAACTGCTCAGGGGGGAAGAAATGGACAGTCTTTGATATACTGTCTACTCTCGCTGTGTAGAGGTTCTTTTTATGAAGCTTCAACTTTCCACAGTTTCTTTTGGGTGTTGCTGAGAAACCAACATGATTAACTCGTGGCAAAGCTGTGACTAAGCTAATTCTTTTTCTTGTGTGTGTGGTGGGGATTAAATGAACGAATACAAATATATATTTAAATCAATATTAAACGAGTTAATAATTTTTTTTCACAACTTTAGAAGACAAATTATCTAATTAAAAAAATTCGAATTAATTTTCAATAAATGTACCTTTTTAATCACAATACAGATCAAAATTAATCGCAAATTAATCACACTTTTTGTTGCTTATTATTAAAATGAGATTAATCATAGATTAATCATGTTTTTTGTTTCATTTTAAAAGTCTGGCACACATACTTACTAGGACAACAAAATTGCATGTCATAGTGTTGCAAATAATTAACATTAACAAGTTAACTCAAGATTAATCACGGATTAATCACATTGTTTGTTTCTGTTAAAACTTTAGAAGACATTTTTACGAAGACAACAAACTTCTGCGTGTGATCACAAGGAAAAAATTAATTATCTGATGTCATTATTTTATCATTTTTAATCGTACACAAGTTAATTTTTAAAATGAGATTAATCACAGATTAATCATGTTTTTTGATTCATTTTAAAACTTTAGAAGACATATTTACTAAGACAACAAACTTCTGCGCGTGGTCACCAAGAAAAAAGTTATTATCCAATGTCATTATTTTTAATCGCACAAAAGTTCATTATTAAGATGAGATTAATCATAGATTAATCATGTTTTTTGATTCATTTTAAAAGTCTGGTACACATACTTACTAGGACAACAAAATTGCATGTCATAGTGTTGCAAATAATTAACATTAACAAGTTAACTCAAGATTAATCACAGATTAATCACATTGTTTGTTTCTGTTAAAACTTTAGAAGACATTTTTACGAAGACAACAAACTTCTGCGTGTGATCACAAGGAAAAAAGTAATTATCCGATGTCATTATTTTATCATTTTTAATCGTACACAAATTCATTATTAAAATGAGATTAATCACAGATTAATCCTGTTTTTTGTTTCTTTTAAAACTTTAGAAGACATATTTACTAAGACAACAAACTTCTGCACGTGGTCACCAAGAAAAAAGTTATTATCCAATGTCATTATTTTTAATCGCACAAAAGTTCATTATTAAAATGAGATTAATCACAGATTAATTGCGTTTTTTGATTCATTTTAAAAGTCTGGTACATTTATTTACTAATGACAACAAAACTGAGTGTCATAGTGTTGCAAAAAATTAACTATTTTTAATCACAATACGCCTCAAAGTTAACTGGATGTTAATCGCGGATTATTCACACTCTTTGTTTCTTTTAAAACTTTAGAAGACATTTTTATTAAAACAACACATTTCTGCGTGTGGTCACCAAGAAAAAAAGTAATTATCCGATGTCATTATTTTTTCATTTTTAATCGCACAAAAGTTCATTATAAAGATGAGATTAATCACAGATTAATTGCGTTTTTTGATTCATTTTAAAAGTCTGGTACACATACTTACTAGGACAACAAAATTGCATGTCATAGTGTTGCAAATAATTAACATTAACAAGTTAACTCAAGATTAATCACAGATTAATCACATCGTTTGTTTCTGTTAAAACTTTAGAAGACATTTTTACGAAGACAACAAACTTCTGCGTGTGATCACAAGGAAAAAAGTAATTATCCGATGTCATTATTTTATCATTTTTAATCGTACACAAGTTCATTATTAAGATGAGATTAATCCCAGATTAATCATGTTTTTTGTTTCTTTTAAAACTTTAGAAGACATATTTACTAAGACAACAAACTTCTGCACGTGGTCACCAAGAAAAAAGATATTATCCAATGTCATTATTTTTAATCGCACAAAAGTTCATTATAAAGATGAGATTAATCACAGATTAATCATGTTTTTTTGTTTCATTTTAAAAGTCTGGTACACATACTTACTAGGACAACAAAATTGCATGTCATAGTGTTGCAAATAATTAACATTAACAAGTTAACTCAAGATTAATCACAGATTAATCATGTTTTTTGTTTCTTTTAAAACTTTAGAAGACATATTTACTAAGACAACAAACTTCTGCGCGTGGTCACCAAGAAAAAAGTTATTATCCAATGTCATTATTTTTAATCGCACAAAAGTTCATTATTAAGATGAGATTAATCACAGATTAATTGCGTTTTTTGATTCATTTTAAAAGTCTGGCACACATACTTACTAGGACAACATAGTGTTGCATTAATAGAATTAATAATAATATTATTAATCACAATACGGCTCAAAGTTACCTGGATGTTAATCGCGGATTAATCGCACACCGTGTCTCCTGCTGCTTCGCTACATCGTGGCTCACGAGATGTTCAAACAACCGTTGAGCCGACACTTCGTTCTTCTCCTCATGTTTGTATTCATTGTAGAAAAACAACGACTTTACACCCGTTTTAAAAAGCTTCGCCATCAACTCTGGTTTCTAATTACAAGTGTCAAACTGGCTGCGAGGGCGACGAGGAGGGCGTTGAGGGGCGAGAAGAAACTCAGCCACTCGAGGTGAATCCAGTAAATAAAGCACCAACACATCAACAAGTACTTAATGGCACACATAAAATCTAAGCTCCGGGGGCAATAAGCCTCTAATTTTCTTCAACCACCTTTGATGAGAGATTAATTGATAGAATTAGACCTGGTGGAGTCATTTCGCCTCAGGAGCTCATGCATGGAAAATAAAGAGTATCGCAGGATTAATGTATTCCTGCCTATTTCAGACCCACAGCTAAAGAGCGTTTCTCGCCCCACAGGCGTCTCTCTTTACACCTTTTTTTTCTACCTTCGCTCATGTGTTTTAAAAGCCGCCGCCGCTCATGAATCCTACCTTAATGTGCTGATACTCTTTCTCCTCCTCTTGCAAAACCTCCAGCTGCTTCAGCACAGACTCCTGTTGGAACTCTCCCCGTTCAACCTGCTTAAGAATGGAGTGAAGAAGAGAAAAAGAAGTCTGTACAGCGTACAAAAACCCGCCTTCGGAGTAGATACCTCAGATGGAAAACGATTCGCTTTTATCATTGCTTTTTTTTTTTAATATCAGTCAAAGATGGTTCACCTTCGCTCGGTACTGGCAGGAGGCATTAATAATGCATCCGTGAAAGTCTTTAGCTTGACAAAATGCAGATTTGTAAGCTGGCCAAGCTCATTTCCTGGCTCCAAGACATACTAGTGTAATGATAAAATGGTAATCTTGAAACCTTTTTTTACCACAAATAACCCACAGGCCCGGAGCGAAACGAACACACTGGTGCCAGATCCGACCAGAAGTCTGTCGTAATGTGTCTCCGGGCGAGAGGATAACACAAGTACACCCACTGCGGGATTAGCCGGTGTGCATCAGCATCGCCATGGTAACAATGTATTGGGGTTCTGCATCACGATGACAAATATAGCCGCCCGACAAGTGACGACGTCTCGTATTCATCTGTGGTGATGACATCCGGGAGGAGACGCCGACCAAGAATCTGATGCTTTTGTGCCGCCGTCGGTTCCGGTTGACGAGGAAATATAAAAACTTCCGTCGGTACACGATCCCAACAAATACGAAACAATAATGTAGCGAAGAACACGATCTGGGAAATCAACGATTCATTTGTGACCATTAAGAATACACAACTTTATTTATACAACCGATAATGACTGTTGGAGTCGCAAAGCATCAATTCTTATGAGTGATAAAGAGGAAAGTGATTCTTTACCAGCAAGTGGTTAAACTCAAGATCACTGTTAAGACGTTCCAAGTAAGGTTTTCATCTCAACTATACACTTATCTTACGAGAGTCTTTGATACAAAATATCCATTTAAAGATTTGATTAATTATATTCAGATAACGATACAATCAAATAAATCAAGCTCACAATACGATTCGATATATTTCAATACACTTTTAAGGAACCCTGAGTTAAAGTGACATCTGCCTGTATCCTCTTGTCCTCAGTCCTCTCCAGAGTCCGGTAGGATTTTATAGTTTATTTAGCAGAAGAGGACGTAATGACCGCTGCCATCTAGTGCATGTAAGTTTAATTGCGACACAAAAATGAACAAATGAATAATTAAGTAAGTAAGTAATTGATGGCAGTCAGTAAAAAGTTTAAAGGAGAAATGTGAGTTCTTCTACTGTAGCAGGTCAGAATTCTCGCTGCAGAGTTTTGTATGGACTACAGTTTACTGTTAATTAAAAAAAAAAGAAAGGTTTATTTAATTTAATATCAACGTAATGGGAATAGAAACCATATAATAACTATTATAAAAAGTTTAATTGCAACACAAAAATGAACAATTGCATAATAATTGCATGTTTACTGTTAATTAAAAAAAAAAAAGTGATTTATTTAATTACATATCAAATTTATTGGAATATAAACCATATAATCAGGTAAAGTTTTCATGTAAGTTTAGTAGAAAACGTGTGTAGCGATGATTGTAATAAGACGACATCGATCGTTTTTCCTCATTATCTTTAGTAAAAATGTTTTGAGACTCATAGAGACATTATATTCTCGGCTATATATAAATAAAATGAAGTTTTGAAAATGCAACACACGTGGATCGCTGATGATTTCTCAGATCGTACACCGACTATTTTCCACAGGAGACCATGAGTTAAAGCGACATGTTCCCGGGTCAGATTCCCCACATCGTGTACTCACAACTTCCTCTGGATTTAGAAAACAAAAAAAAGTAAAAGTATTTAAGCGAGACACTCACACTCACCATCAGTTGTTTCATGGACGTGTGCTCCTCGTTTTCTCTCGCCGCGTTGTGGTCTTTGTGGACGATCTCCACCCGGATGTCGTTCTTCGCCGACACGACCCCTTTGAGATCTGAGGACGGAGACGACGGGTGAGAACGCGAAGGGGAGACGACTCCGTACATTCTAGACCAGGACAGACCTGCTGGTCATCATTTTAAAGTTCACAACATTATTAACCAACATGTCTCGCACGGACGTCCTTCATTCATGTTGGGGACAAAAGTGATGATACTGTCGTATAACAAAGTCTTACTTTCTGTTTTAATTTTGCTTGCAAGTTCTCTCTGGTGAGCACAGATGGAGACGGGCAGTGAGGGCATAACCAGGTGCGCTTCCTCTGTAGTGTACAGACAACAGACATGCTGAAGGGACCAGTAGGACATTTGTTTGTTTTTGTTTTGTTGAGGAAAGAGACAATTGCGATGGAAGTCTCTGACCGAGATACGACATGATGTTGGATGTGATGTCAGACTGAGATCGCGTGAAATGATTCCTGATGATAGCCTGGTTATTTCAACAGCGCTAAAAATGTCCATCTCCAGATGTGATCTTGTCTTAAATACTGTTTCTGTCACATTAGTTCGAGTGACAAGTTCTACTCGCACTCATGTCGACTCATGCTGGGATTCTTTTCAGAGTAATCTGTTCCTTTTTTTGGCGTTACAAGCTAAAATAAATCCATATTGAGACCAGGATCACTTCTCTTGTCTCCAAAAAGACACTTAAAAGTATCTTCATACTTCTGGTCTGTAATGTCTTGCATGGACGCCTCGGCAAGTTAATTGTTGAGAATTTTTCTTAATAAATCTGTATTTTAAAATAACCTCAAAAGAAAAGTTCAATTTTCTTTCAGGACATTTTCCATTTTATTTGGTTGTTTTTAATGTTGTCTTTTTGGAGAAGTAAGGTCCTGTCGTCACCGTCCTATGAACATACATTTGCGTTTTTTAATTATTTTGTTGAAGTATTGTTTTAAGTGTCTTACAAGGACAAACCTATGTGTAATATTTATGAGCTAAAATGGCATCTATAGTAATTTATAGCCTTCAAACTGTCTGACGTTGTGCGTTGTTGTGATGTGTTGATGAAGCTTCATGAAACAGTTTTCTTTATTTTTTGTTCTCTCTGCTCCACAACCTCAAGTGTTCGGCATCAATTTTAAAGAAACTTCACATCTTCTTCAAACTGATGGCGCCATCTACTGAGCTAAAACATAGAATGCAACGCTTCATGAAGCTTCATCAACGCATCATAATTAATAATGTGGTTAATTAAGAACCGGAATTCTGTCCAACTTTAATGTTTCTACATCATAAATGTATGTTATTTGTTGTCTATATTGAATTTAGAAATATTTTCCTTTTCATTTTTTCTTTTTTCTGATCTCCATTTATCTTTTTAACTTATTCGTCCTCATTTACACTTTTTCAGAAATTCAAAATACTTTATTAATCCATCTGAAGATCTCCTTTTACTTTATTCATATATTTTTTTAATGGTCAATTCATATATTTTTCATTCAAAGGAAAAAAAGGAATTGATCTAATCACTTTTTTTTATTTTATAATAAATATATAATTCAGCATGTAACTACTGTAACAACTAGTAATGAGCTGATGAAGCTTCATGAAGCATTGTCCTATTTTTAGAACCCAGTAGGTGGCGTCATCAGTTTAAGATTGAATAAAATATCAATAAATTATAGATCATAGATCATCATAGAGCGCCATCTAGTGGTTTCTGACGAGGCCAGTGTTTCACGAAGCTTCATCAACACATCACAGGTTAAAACATGAACTAGCTGTGGGTCACAGCTCGTAGGTTAATAGAATTAAGATAGTAACTGTAAATACAAACTGAAGATCCACATCTGAGCCAATGGACGTTTTCAGGATGGGAACCACAGACATGCTGATGTGAACGCGAGGGTGAGCGAGACGAGGACCTACTTCTCTGCGACCGGGTGCAACAGAACGCTCCGATGGTGCCCATGAGGACGATGAAGGCCACAAACGCTCCCACAGCGATGCCGATGATCACTGCCACGGGGAGAGTTTCTGCGAGAGGAAACACATCCGTTACCACACAGTTACACACAAAGTACATACGTTTAGTAGGAATGTGTGGAAGACGGATCGGCCAAAAGTTATCGGCGTTAATAGACGTTTAGGAATATTTTATTTAATGTTTCAACTTAAAACTCAGAGCAGAAAAATCTGTTTGACTAAACAAAAACTACATTGAAGAGAAAAATAGCTTAAATACTGTAAAATCTTTGCGAATAATTAAACAGGGTAATGGACAGGGTTTAGGAAAAGCGACAAGGAGAATGCGGCCGAGGTGGAATGACAAGAAGACAGGAGGAAGTTTGAAGATTAAGATCCTCAGGTTTTCATTGAAGGCGAAGGAAGGAAGAAATGAATCACAGAGAACATCACGGACATATAAATATAATAATATACAGGATATATTTTGCCAAAATATAGTAAAATTCTGTTTATCTTTAAATGTTTCTTCTTCCGAAAGTTCAACTCTTTACTCACCAGGAACATTTTCTACAAGTAAAACATGACAATAAGAATAAAAAGAATTCATTTAAATGTCAGTTGAGGATCTAAATAAGCTCATAAGAAACAAAACAATGACTCATTCAGAATGTTTAAATCAAGAAAGCAAACATTTAGAAGAGATCCTAAAGAGTTTATGTATTTCGGATTAATCAAGCAGAGAAATAGACGCAGATCAGGAAAAGAGACGAGGAGAATGCAGTCGAGGCGGAATGACACAAAGACAAGAAACAGATTTGAAGATTTTGAAGTTTAAGATCCTCATGTTTTCATTGAAGGTGAAGGAAGGAAGAAATGAATCACAGAGAACATCACGGAATGTAAATATAAATAAAGAGTATATATTTTGACAAAATATAGTAAAAGTCTGTTTATCTTTAAATGTTTTTTCTCCTGAAAGTTCAACTCTTTACTCGCCAGAAATATTTTCTACAAATAAAACATTACATTAACAATAAAAAGCAATCATTTAAATGTCAGTTGAAGATCAAAATAAACTTGTAAGAAACAAAACAATGACTCATTCAGAATCTTTAAATTAAGAAAGAAAACATTTACAAGAGATCATAACGAGTTTATGTATTTGGGATTAATGAGTAATGAAGATTAGGAAAAGAGACGAGGAGAATGCAGGCGAGGCGGAATGACACAAAAGACAAGAAGCAGATTTGAAAATTCCGAAATGATGACGATGATCAGGTTTAGATTAAAGCGAGTTTAGAATCATCACATTTTTGGACGTTAAAAAGATAGAAAATATAGTAAAAAGGTTTGAATTTAGGTTGAGTTTTTTCTCTTGGCAGAGACATTTTCCACAAATAATAATAATAATATGTCATTGGAGGAACCAAGTATACTCATAAACCATCAACTACTATTTTAAAATCTTTAAAAAATATCAATCAAAGTGTCACTTTTGTCACGTTATAACAATGTTCGTCTCTAAACTGCATCGAAGGTGTGAAGGAGCCTCATGTGGTCCAGCAGCTCACGGACACAGAAACAAGTCCTTGATGAAAAATCAGTAATTATAGAAAATAAAAACAAAAAAATGAAACGAATCACAGCTTGTTAGGCAGCAGAGTCATAAATACACAAAACAAACGAAGGTCCTCAGAGGACAAATAATCTATAAGCAACATTCAACGTTTCATCAACGCCTTTTAACAAAGACCCGATGTGGTTCGGTTTGTGACCTTGTAGTGTTTTTCTTTTATTTGCACTAATGCAAAACAACAGAGCGCTTCCTCCACCATTAAAGCCCTTTTTTAATGTCTTCATTGATCAATGTCACTTTCACGTAAGCAGCTTATTATTTATGATTCGCGATAAGTGGATAGAAAACACGGCTTCCCTTTTGTTTCAGGGGGAAAAGGTCGACGGATGAAAAATAACCACTTTAAAATGTGTTAATGGGCTGTTTTACATGGACCGGGAAAGCAGACACATTCTGGATGCTCAAGGTCGCGGAGGTCAAACGACCAGGGAGTTGCATCCCAGTTAACCCAAGAAGCTCATTTGTTCAGTGTCACATATTCCGGGATTTAAACCCTGCAGTGAAATTCCGCCGCTGGTGGCGAGGATGTGATTTTGAGCAAATGTTCAGAGTGAGTCACTGGGATGGAAAATGTCAATGGCTGGGAAACGGTTACTTGAATGTAGCACTTTCAGCGACGTGACATTTTATCAGGTGTTGAACGGGTGAGAAGCTCTTGTGGTGTTACCTACTGAGTGATTCAAGGACAGCAAGTGAGCATCGTCTCTGCTGAGAGGACGGAGCGCCGATCAAAAAGAAAAAGGAGGTGGAACCTGTCGAACCTTGGCTCCCACCTTGTTCCTTAAGGCGAATGATCTCGGTGTCCGAGCCGAAGCTGTTCCAGGCCGTGCAGTTGTAGATGGTCTGGAAGTCGGCCGGCACGATGTTGCTCATGGTCAGCGTGGAGATGACGCCTTCCTCCGTGGTCACCGTCTCCACCGTGTAGCGCCCGGACGTCCCGGACTCCAGCACCGTCTCTTTCCACGACCAGGCCTGAGAAGAGGTGATGAGAGGACGACTTTTTAAACGAGTAGCAGATGTTTTCTACTCTGTGAGATGATTCTATTAATCGATCTTCCTCCTCCCTCTGTGTTTGATGATCTACTGACTCCTTCAAGAAACATCTGTGTTTGATGATCTACTGACTCCTTCAAGAAACATCTGTGTTTGATGATCTACTGACTCCTTCAAGAAACATCTGTGTTTGATGATCTACTGACTCCTTCAAGAAATATCTGTGTTTGATGATCTACTGACTCCTTCAAGAAACATCTGTGTTTGATGATCTACTGACTCCTTCAAGAAACATGTGTGTTTGATGATCTACTGACTCCTTCAAGAAACATCTGTGTTTGATGATCTACTGACTCCTTCAAGAAACATCTGTGTTTGATGATCTACTGACTCCTTCAAGAAACATCTGTGTTTGATGATCTACTGACTCCTTCAAGAAACATCTGTGTTTGATGATCTACTGACTCCTTCAAGAAACATGTGTGTTTGATGATCTACTGACTCCTTCAAGAAACATCTGTGTTTGATGATCTACTGACTCCTTCAAGAAACATCTGTGTTTGATGATCTACTGACTCCTTCAAGAAACATCTGTGTTTGTGATCTACTGACTCCTTCAAGAAACATCTGTGTTTGATGATCTACTGACTCCTTCAAGAAACATCTGTGTTTGATGATCTACTGACTCCTTCAAGAAACATCTGTGTTTGATGATCTACTGACTCCTTCAAGAAACATGTGTGTTTGATGATCTACTGACTCCTTCAAGAAACATCTGTGTTTGATGATCTACTGACTCCTTCAAGAAACATCTGTGTTTGATGATCTACTGACTCCTTCAAGAAACATGTGTGTTTGATGATCTACTGACTCCTTCAAGAAACATCTGTGTTTGATGATCTACTGACTCCTTCAAGAAACATCTGTGTTTGATGATCTACTGACTCCTTCAAGAAACATCTGTGTTTGATGATCTACTGACTCCTTCAAGAAACATGTGTGTTTGATGATCTACTGACTCCTTCAAGAAACATCTGTGTTTGATGATCTACTGACTCCTTCAAGAAACATCTGTGTTTGATGATCTACTGACTCCTTCAAGAAACATGTGTGTTTGATGATCTACTGACTCCTTCAAGAAACATCTGTGTTTGATGATCTACTGACTCCTTCAAGAAACATCTGTGTTTGATGATCTACTGACTCCTTCAAGAAACATGTGTGTTTGATGATCTACTGACTCCTTCAAGAAACATCTGTGTTTGATGATCTACTGACTCCTTCAAGAAACATCTGTGTTTGATGATCTACTGACTCCTTCAAGAAACATCTCAAGACATTTTTATTCGTGCTTTACCTTGATTCCCTGAGACTCTTGTGTTTTGTTTTCCTTTTAAGTTTTTATTTGATTGGGTATATTTTTCCTGAGATTTTTTAAACATCTAAAAAACTGCCCTGTTCATATAATTTTGCCCCAAAATTGTACTGGCAGAATGTACCTCATTGTGTATTCCCGAGGAAACAAGTAGCTGTGTGGTTACAAATATTTTGAATAATCATTTTATGGAAAACTGTGCGTCCATAGTTAAGGAACGTATATTACATTATACTATCCCTTGAACTTTGTTTTTTTTTATTTGCACTTTAACTTAACTTTAACTTTGCTGTTAACTGGAAACGTGAAAAACTGAAACATTTCTGAAAGGAGATCTCCAGAGAAATGGATAAAGTCCATCTTTCCATCCGTCCTTCCGTCCATCCATCCATCCATCCATCCATCCATCCATCCATCCATCCATCCATCCATCCATCCATCCATCCATCCATCCATCCATCCATCCATCCATCCATCCATCCATCCATCCATCCATCCATCCATCCATCCATCCATCCATCCATCCATCCATCCATCCATCCATCCATCCATCCATCCATCCATCCATCCATCCATCCATCCATCCATCCATCCATCCATCCATCCATCCATCCATCCATTATACAGATTATATCGAATAGATGTAATAAAATCAATAAAAACTCATTTAAAATGTGGTTTTAATTGTGTCAATAGATAAAAACTGCAGCAATTAAACAATCTGTTGTTTCAACAGTTGCTCAGGAGACCCCAGAACAAATGTCCTCTTCGTTCTTTCACCTGGAGCGTCAACTCTTCGCCGTGATAAATGTCCGGCTCTCGGAACCGTGACTGGCAGAGCCGGGCAGATAAAGCCGAGCTTCTTTATAATCCCTGGCGACTCTCGTAAGGTGAATGAATTAATGGCAGTAATATCTCATCCCCCCGGACGTGAGCTCGCCTTGTTTGCACATGTGCTCCGTGACTCGGTCTCGGAGGGAAAGTAATCATTAAAATATGCTTCGTTTCTGTGGCTCGTAAGAAAATACATGTTGTTGTTCTTCTGGAATGATGCGAATACTGTGGCTCTCGAGTCCAAACGATGCTCAAAGGAAAAGGTTGCTCCTTAAAAAATGGAGGGTTTTTGGAGTCAGTCTTTGCCGGAGACAATAATAATAAGACATTAAAAACACAGATAACATCACCGAGGATTGGAAGAGAATCAGGAATATTTCATTCATCTTCATCGCGACTTGTTCAATAGACTCTGGTTATAAATGATCCATAACGTCTGCTTCTCCCCCTCCTCACCCTCCTCACCCCACTCACCCTCACACCCTCACACCCACTCTTGAACCCAGAAGTTGTGAGTCTGAGTGATTGTTTGGCCGCTCGAGCGATGGAGGCAATTTATTTAATGTGGACCTTTGATATGGTCTCGGCATCTGAGCCGGAGAAAGAGGATCTGGTGGTGGTTGACGAGCAATAAACCTCAGTGACCCTGAGGTTGAGCGAGGATTGTCGGACGTCGTCTCTACACTTATGTTCGGCTGTGGATCATGAGAAGAAGAGTAGGTTCAGGTGGATTTAAACTATATATTCTCTAGGGACGAAGAAATCATGGAAATCATCCTTTCTTAATTCATACATAAGGTTTAAATTTAATCTAAATTGTACTTTTTGAATTTTCACAGCGGTCTTCTACCTCCTTAAAATACACTTTTTTCATTAAATAATTGTATTATTATTATTATTATTATTATTTTAACGGGGGTCTGATAGCCATGGACGTCCTTTCCCTAGACCTGATCAAGTTTGTGACCCTGGTCTGGAAAAGCGCTGACTTACTTACTTACTTACATACTTCCCCCCCTATACAACTTTACTGAGATATAAGAAGAAACATTTTCAAGCAAATTTGTTCTCATTACAATTGCAATTGTTTGAATTCACCACCTTACAAATAACAACCGATACAGATACTCAGCATGTGATACAGATGGTGGTCTCCCCCCTTAAAACCTTCACTGTGATACCAGTAGTAAACATACAGATAGTTACATAGACTCATTTTTTATAGGGGTCCTTTGATCTTCGTTCTTTATATTTGCTCTTTGTCATCCCTTGAACTTTGTTCTTTTTATTTGCACTTTAACTTTGCTGTTAACTGGAAACCAAATTTCTGAATGGAGATTTATAAACTCCATCCATCCATCCATCCATAAATCCATCCATCCATCCATCCATCCATCCATCCATCCATCCATCCATCCATCCATCCATCCATCCATCCATCCATCCATCCATCCATCCATCCATCCATCCATCCATCCATCCATCCATCCATCCATCCATCCATCCATCCATCCATCCATCCATCCATCCATCCATCCATCCATCCATATCCATTCATCCATTCATCTATCTTTCTATCAAAAATCCAAAAATAAAATAAGATGAAATGATGAAAATCTATCTTTCTTACTATATGGTTTGAATAATATTGAATATATTAAATTTTTCAAGGCAGTATTCTGACCCCACTTGCCTTCAACCTTCACTTCAATGAGATGTCAATAGTCAATTTTCATGTTTTATTCAACAAAATTGAATATTTTTCTAATTTCATGGGGTCGTCTGCTCCGGCTCTTGCCCCCTTACAATCTATAGATGTAGATGAAATTCTGGAAATCTCCTTCATTTGTTATGGAATACATTTGATTAAAATTGTACATTTTCTTATTTTCATGGGGGTCCTCTACCGTCCTTGTGCCCCCTTTCCTTCTGCTCACCCCCACCTACAGTTAGAGGTCAGTTGTCTACATGATTGTTTTGTGATCATCAAAATTGAACAATTTTATTTGTCACAAGGGTTTTCTGCTTCTTTACAGGCTTAAAATGATATTATTTATTTTTTCATGGGGGGTCTTTTTGACCCCTTTCTCTTGAACTGATGAAGTTCCCCTTCCCCCCTAAAAACCTTCACCAAGAGACCAGTTGTCTACATGATTATTCCCATTATGTATTCGTAGAAATTGGACAATCTTTTTAATTTTCATGGGGTCCTCTGCCCCCCTTAATGCCCTCTTACAATTAACAAAATGAACAGGAATTACCTTACTTAGTATGCAGTATATAAAGTTTAAATATTGTTTAAAATTGGACGTATTTAATTGTTTTAAACCTGTAAAGCTTGGTCTGAACGGTAAACATTTCCGAGACATTTTTGTCGAACCGTCCGTGAGTCTCTAAGACATTTAGATCAGACGCAAACACACTGTTTTATTCATGTGAAGATATGGAAATAGATAGAAGGGGAACCAGGGAACAACGAGCGCACAAACAAAGTCAAAGCTGTTTGTATGATCCCTGCACCCAATCAATACTCACGATGCGATCCGGAGGTGGTGTACTTCGAATGAAACATTTGATTTGTCCTTTCTCTCCGTGCAGAGCTTGCTGCGTCTGTGTGCTGGAGATGGTGGGTGGCCCTGAAGAAGAAGAAGAAAACAAAAAGTTTAGGCGTGAGTCACGGCAGCCGAATAATTGAGTTCATTTTTAGTCCGAGGTCAAACGCAACACTTCCCCGCTCAGGTAACAAAGGAGCCCCGGCGGCTCGAGTGCGACGCTCCGGGAAGACGTATAGGAAGTGTGAAGTGCGACATGCTTTGACGGCAGAACGCGGCCCGGGATTAAATAAAAAGCTTGAGCGAGGAGTCTCGGATTGCAATTTTAGGTTTATTGCTCTGTTCTGTTCGCCCCTGCCTGATATGATCATTGTTGGGGATTGCTGGAGCGGCTCTTTGAAGCATAATCAGAGCGGCACACATGGAAGGAGGGAAATGCCACCGCGGGGAGATAACACACTTGTCACAGTGTTTCACCTCATCAGGCGCCGAGCTATGGATTCGACCTCTAAAGATCCAGAGGAAAATAGCCAAATAAAGATGAAGCCTCCCTCGAAATCCACACTTTTTTAGAAACAGTGTGTTTTTTTTTATTCGCCAACGACTCGCTGAGACGGTGGAGCGACGGGAGGTAAACCTCCATCAGACCCGGAGCTTCCCTGGAAAGGGCAGCGCGGCCTAAACGGCTGGTCTGGCGACCATCTGGTCCGGAGGCTGTTCACACCAGGTGACGACTCAAATGTGAGCACAAGATGTCCGGCGTGACCCAATTTAGTCGGACGTGTTCTTTACAAGATGAACCGGAGGAAAAAGAAGATTCATTTAATGCTAGATGTTCTTGATCTTGAATATTTAAAAGATTATTTAACACCTTTTTAAATCATTCATTTTGATATTGATGAATTGATTGATGAATATTAATAAAAAAACTAATATTTTCATTAGAAACAAAACATTTTAAGGCTAATGTTTGCCTTGAGAATGTTGAAAGTTTTAATTTATTAATTTACTATTTAATAATTTGATTCAATCATCTTATCAAATAAATTATATATTGAAATGTTGAATAATTTGGGGGAATAATTGAATATAAAGTGAAGTTCATTTATGTATTTTTAATACAGAGTTAAATATCCAAATATTTCGAAAGAAAATGATTTCAATATTGTGTAGTTTCAATGTTATACCAACATTTTATATTTATTCACATAAAAAGGCTTAAATATTGAATTTAGAAACAAATGTAAATTAATTATTGGAAATATAAGATTAATCTCAATGTGTAAATAATCTTTAATTTCGAAAATAATTAAATTATACATATAAAAACCAAATTCAACCTTATTAATTAATAAAATATTTGATCTAATTAAAAAAAATAAAATGAAATAAAATAAAAGTTAAAAGAAATCTTAAATTGAGCCACTTTTATAATCACATTTTTATGGTCACTTTTAACACCATTAAAATGACTTTGAATCAACAATCTATGAATAACATCTTCAATTTATCATCTTTTCCCACTTAAAAGAAGTGAAAAATCAGGCTCTGATTGTAAAACTCAAACCTTGGCAAGCGAATCATCGTCTTGATTAGCAGAACAACTTTGTCACTAACAACTTCCCTCGAACTCCTGCTCCCTGCATCACCACCATGACACATAATTGCAGTTTATTACCTGTCTCTTACTCAAATAAATTAGCATTTTAATAAGGCGTTGCCAGATGGCATCTTGGTTCACGAGTGGAAGATGCTGGAAGCTGTTCCTCATGCAGAATAACTCACACGAGGAGAAGAAACACATTATTGGTTCAACAATTTAGGGGTTTCTTCTTGTCTATCTATGCCCGGCAGGATGTAAATGCTGATAAGGAACTGAAAAAAAAAAGCGTGAGTTTGGACGCAGCTGAGACTGTAAATGCGTCGTGAGATCAATGGCTTGAGGGCGAGGAAACGTCCTCAGGATCCATGGTATGGATCAGAGCCGCAAATGAGGAATATAATTAGATCGCTTTATCTCAGCGACTCGGGTTGAAAGTTACTCCGGTGCTGTTTGGACTGTCAAGAGCACAAACGTGTCGGTGGGTGGCTCGTTCAACACCAGCAGCAGGGGAGGCAATCAGAGTGCCGAGCGCTTCGTTCCTTCCTTTGAGGAGGTGGAGAGTGTTTGGTGGACACTGTGATTACACAGCGTCGCTGAAAGTGCTTAGATTTAACTTCAGTGATTGGGTTTGTTGTTTGACGGTTCATGACACGACTCTCATGGTGTCAGATCAAAGAAAACAATCAATGACGGTTTACAGAAGGAAAACACCAAAAAAAACACTATTTGTTCACTTTGCAGCTAAATGTGGACAAAACTGAAACTCTGGTTATTGCGCCTGATGATGAAGCTCCAGGGTTGAGTCAGTACTTTGGTGACTTAGGTCAGTCTGTCAAACTGAGAAACCAAAGACATGTCTTTAGTTCGACTCTGCACAAAACTGACCAGAAACTGTTTCAACTGAGAAAAATCTATAAACTTGATGTTGTCACAACATGATCTGGATCGATGTGTTTGTGTCGTTTACACTATTGTAACAGTTTATTTTGTGTCTAAACAAGAAGGATGTGTCTCGCCTGCAGTTCATACCAAACTCTTCTGAGCAGCTCTAGTAGAAGAACTCACATTTCTCCTTAAAACTCTTCACTGGCTGACAGTTTCTTTCAGGATCATTTTAAAATTCTGGTTCTTACTTTCAGATCTATTCATTTTAAATGCATTCTTGATGAACTTGTCTGAGATTTTTGTTTTTACCTTGTTTTCTCTTATCTTAAATGTCTTTATTCCAACATTAGATCCAACAGTTCTTCCTTTATTAAAGTTTAATTTAACCTTTCTTGAACAAATGACTTCTTATTTAAACACTGGATACAATTATATCCATTTATATGAATATATATATGTTTTAATAGTTATTTTCAGTATTTTAAAATGATAAACATTTAATAGTTATTTACAAATAAAATAAGTTTTCATGTTTTTTCTACAATATAAAGTGGTTTCTTTTGAAGTAAGAATCGCAATATTTTTCATTTACTTTAAAAGTCAATTATTTTTAATTTGGAAAAACAGTACATTTTATTGTGTTTGAGAATTAAAAGAAAACAATAAAGAATGAAAATAGATTTTCTTTACTGTTTGTTTGTTTCACCTTCACTTCATTGCTCAATGTTCATGTTTGTTCATTTCTTCGTTCTCTCACAGAATCAACAAACTGAGTTAAATGAGCAACTTCACAGTGAAACTTCTGCCTCCGTCAATTAAATGATGTTATTTTCAGCACCAAGGACAGCGACTCTCGTTCTGCTGCAAGTCAACACTCACTGAAGGAGAAATATTGATAAATTATTACATTCATTATGAAAAATAATTTAAGTCAATCATCATTTCAAAAAACCTTTTTTAATAGTTACCATTAATCTGATTAACCATCCACTCAGTTCTGAAGCTGAAGTAATGTATTTATTTATTGGTTATTTGGTGTTTCTGATCAAATATTTAACATAAGAAATGATCCCATTAGCACCTTCCCATTCTCGAGTTAGCATAATTGATGATTATTTTTATTAGCTATAAATCTACAGAGCAGTGCTGTGTCTCAAATCACATACTTCTCTTAGTGCACTGGTTAGTATCATCAGGATAGTGTACGTACTAACTAGTAACTAATGCTCCACAGATAGTATGTCTCAATTCAAACTCTGCTGCTACGCACTAACAGGAAATGACGCGACAGCTTCTTCTTCAACTACTATTTAAGGATGATTTCAACCAGCTGTAGGAACACTATCGCCACCTGCTGGCAGCACGTTTGGTTTCAAGAAATATGAGAAATATTGACAAGATATTTACGCCGGTATCAGCAGCGAAGACGTGTCATCATCCTACTACTGCTGCTGAAAATGCACCTGTTAGTCTGTGTGTATATATATATATGTATATATATATATATATGACGTTACTTTGCTTTACAACATCAACGTCACTAAGATGGAGTCGTTTAGTGTAGAAAGTGTCCATCGATCCATACTCATTTGTTTGTGTGTTTCAGTGACAATTTAGTGTGTATTGAGCACTAAATTTCACTAAGAATTGAGACGCACTTATGCACTAAAAAGACTAAGTTTAAGTACACAAGTATGTGATTTGAGACACAGCTCTGGTTTTCCAAAATGAAAGTCATCGATATCATGTTTTTCCAATAGACGACTCATTAAACTCGGGCGTCTGTTGACTTATCGGTTATTTTCCTCAAAATATGCGCCTTTGACGCCATGTTTATATTGACTACATTGAACTTCACCTTCAGCAGCTCAAGTATTACTAACAATATGCTGTTGAATTGAATATTTTCACAGCGTGTGAGTCCAGACAATCCAGAGAACAAGAGAAAGAAACTGAGTTGAACTCATCCATGACATTATTCTGTTTTTTTATTTAGTCAGCAACAGCTGCTGCATCTTTTTCTATTATTTTGTATTTGGCAACTTTTAGACACTTGCTGTCTAATTTAATAACCGCAGAAACGCTGTTAGAATACGATAAAAACAAACCGAAGGCTCTCGGCTGCGCGTTTATTTTTTATGATTTCACAAACACAATCATAATTTCTCAGATTTGTTGAAGATTCTTTGCTACGATTATGCTCTCATAACTGTTATAAAGGAATTATTGGTGAAATCATTTACGTTTCATATTCAAAGAAATTTTTCTGAAACCGTTGCAATCGTTATAATGATAGGTTTTATTTAAAGGAACCTTATTGGACACTAAAGGCCACCGTAGAGACGCATTTGAAAGCCTATTAAAAAATAAACAATAAGAAAAGGGGGAGAGAATGAAAGAGTTTTGAATTTAAATGGTAAATGTGTTCATGTTCTCTTGTGGGAGGAACCGGGAACATTGGGAGGTCGCAGAGAAATCGGGGGAGTGAGGTTGTGAACGGACTTGAATGTAAATAAAGTTTTCTTTGCTTGTGTTTCCCATGAAGAACATACTGAACTCAGGTCTGGTTTGATTTTTTTTTTACTGTCAATGTTAATGTCATTATTTATTTTAACTGTATATTGTGACGAAGAAATGACAAAACAAAACAGTCACGATAATTGAATGCTTGGTTATGATGGATCAGATCACTGATGGAAGCTCTGACCATGAATAGATCTGAAAGTAAGAAGCAGAATTTTAAAATGATCCTGAAAGAAACTGGCAGCCAGTGAAGAGTTTGAAGGAGAAATGTGAGTTCTTCTACTAGAGCGGCTCAGAATTCTTACGGCAGAGTTTTGTATGAACTGCAGGCGAGACACATCCTTCTTGTTTAGACACACAATAAACTGTTACAATAGTCCAGACGAGAAGAAACAAACACATGGATTACAAGCTCCAGATCGTGTTTTGACATAATTTTCCTAAATTTAGAGATTTTTCTCAGTTGAAGGAAACAGTTTCTGGTCAGTTTTGGGTCGAGCACTCGAGCAGCGGTTCAACAGTAAACCAACACTCAGAGAGTGAGAGACAAATAGTTTTGGACTGATTTTTTCCCACTTACTTCATTTTGAATTCAAACACTGACATGACAATCATCTGAAAGTTGATTAATAACCAACTTTTTTTGTAAAAAAAAAGAAAAAAAGGAGATAATAACACAGTAATAAGAGTAATTTGCTTGATTGTGATTTTAACCTTTAGGGAATTGATTAATACGTTCGGCAAAGAGCGGAACAAGCACACAAGTGGAACATCCTATCAAGCATGTTGACATCTGGAAGCACCTCAGGATGTTCCGTGTGTTTCATTCGAACACTTAAAAAATCAGGTGTTCTGAAGGTAACTGTAGGAGCTCGTGAGAAAATGCCAGGAGGGATTTTATTTCTTTTTTTTACTCTAAACGTAAGCAATATGTAACCATTAGTGCTTCAAACACAAACTGCCTCCCCTGCTATCTGTTTGATTATAATTCAATTACTACGTTCCCGCCGGAGAACAGTAATCCTCGTGTCTGTGTGGCCTTTTCCACAGTGGGACGCACAGCCGCGGTAAACACACAAAGACAGATAGAATGACAAATTATAAAGCCATGAAATTTTAATGATGAAGTCACAGGACTGCGGGGGGAAAACAAAAGTGGGATGGGAAACATTTATATGTGCGACACACACCCGCCGGTTACTGACGGAGAGCGAAGGCGTCGCGTTTGTCGCCCCCAAAATCTCAGTCATCCATTACGCGGGCTATTCATTGTCGGGATCAATGGAGGTGGATGTCGAGAGGTGGATGTCGAGAGGTGGGGAGCGAGTCGAGTCCTCGGCGGTGGTAACGGCGGGCGGAGGACAATCAATGACGCCCGAGGAGAGAGACTCCTCAAACACAACCTCCCGACCACACTGTTTACACTTTGCCGGCTCTGACAGCCCCATTTGCCTGGAGGAACCGAGCGAGAGATTACTTAAGATTCCGTGTGTGGTTTGGTGCGAGGAAACGATGCAGTTCAATTATTCAGAGGGGTAAAAGTTTGGAGGCTTTTGAATGTCAAATGGATGCGGGGTCGACGTTTACATTAAAGTGCGAGAAGAAAACCACATCAGCAACGAGACACTCAGAGTCGCCGCAAACTTACTTGACTGACACCGGCGGCCTCTGAATAAACATCAGCCTTATGTTTGCTCGCTAAATATTCTCTAAATACGTTCATCATTTAAAGATGAACCTGCTGCGGCGGCAGACGACCTTCTTTATCGAACTCTTCCGCGGTAAGTGGATGCTCGGTGACTTGTTTGTTGCTATTTTCGTCCACTTTTTAAAATAAAAGTCAACACAATCTAACTCAAACTTTATGTCTGGGTTCAAAGACACACATTTGAGAGTGTTGTTGTTGATACAAAATTGAATAAAAATGAATTAAACTCATCATAAATTAGCTATTGTTTCTCGTAAAGTGGTTGATGTTGAATCAGACAAATTCGTAATATCTTCCTAGAAATTAATTTTTTTTTGAATACACTTCAATAACCAAATACTTAACAGGGACCAATACAAATTAAAACAAATTTAGTTAAGTAGATAATTCTAATCAACAATGATAACTCGCTTTTAGTGAAACAACAGTCAACGTGTTACAAATTGTGGACTGATTTTTGTTTTTCAAACTTAATTACAATGTTGTCGAAAACATTCATTCATTCATTAATTTTCTATCGCTTTATCCCTCATAGTTCGTGGAGACTGGAGTCTATCCCAGTATCATAGGGCGAGAGGCAGGGGACACCCTGGACAGGATGCCAGTCAGTCTCAGGACACACAAAGACAGACAACCATTCACACACACACTCATACCTAAGGACAATTTTTCCCAAGTTCTCAATCAACCTCTGTATGTTTTTGGACTGTGGGAGGAAACCGGAGTGTCCTGAGTAAACCCACGCAACACGGGGAGAACATACTAACTACACAGAAAGGTCACAAGTTGGCTCGACCTGGAAAAGAACCAGCAACCTTCTTGCTGTGAGGCTGTGCGCCCCTGGAAAGCATCAAGAAAGGATATAAAAAACTTATTTTTGTAAAAAAAAAGAATTAAAAAAATGGAGAACTTTTTGCAGCAATAACACAATACTTGAATGTAGTGAGTAATTCTTAAAAGCGACCAGAGTTGCAAGTACGAACATCATAAAACCGACATATTGTCATGATGTTCTTGCACCAGAAATAGAATAAGAACACAGAAAGAGCCAATTAAGAAGGTCATTTTTGTAGTTTTGATGAAATAAATATTTATTAGAAAGTGACGCCAAATTGGTAACGTTATTTTCCTGAGTGTTAAAAGTACACAATGTCAAATATCCACTTCAGATTTAGTCAGTGAGTTTCCTCCTCTGGTTAATTGATTGTCATGCTTCCCAGCTACCCAGGGGTTTGGAGAAGGAAAAACATCCTGATGATGTTGCAAGAACATAGAAGACATTTCTTAAACTCTCAGTCTTCAGTTCAGATCTGAGTTTTGTTGGAACTCCTGCCACCACCAATACACAGTTCAATCGCCTGAATGGTGGTAAAAAAAACATCTCATTCTGGTATGAATCTCAATCCTCACATCAATAGACGCTTCATTAATCCTTTCCCAAAAAATAACCAAACACGCTGCCAACATTTGGACACAATTTCCAACTGTGTTCTTGTTTTCCGGAGCCGTGTTGCTTTCGACATGGAATGGAGGAAAAAATGAGGTAAATCCCGCCACTAAGAACCCGGGCCACGATCATGCATGCTCCCGGAATATCAAACGCCGATAATGAAGTAATTTGTTTGAGAGTTGCCAGGTCTCCCACCAGGGCTCGTATTCATTAGTTACTCGGTGCCTCGTCCCCGAGACTCATGCAGAATAAAATTAGCATTTAAGTATGTTTTCACTTTTAAGAAATGTTCAGTCGTTTCACCCAAAGCATGATATTATTTGCCGCCTTCATTAAACCACCTTTATTTTTACACCTTTCACACTATTTTGATTTTTTTTTTAGCCTAATTGTAATACATATTATTTCAAAAATAGAAGTTTTTAAGGCATTTGCCCTTCAATTGTCTAATACTAAATATATATATATATATATATATACATATATACAAGAGGATCAATGATATACTTTTTTATCTGTTTTTGATCCACTGACAGAATTAACGATGATTGATCAGTTAATTAATACCAGATCAAAGTTTTGAAAGACCATCCGTAGCTAAATTATGTTTTTTATATTCTATACTGTAACTTAATGATAACTACACTATAATTAATACAGTCAAGTGTACTTAATACAATTAATTCATTGTCTACTGCTGATTCCTTGGCGTTGGCCACAAGCCTTTTCCCAGCTACCTAGGGTGAGAGACTGGGGACATTATGAACAGCACCCCTACACACAATCACATATTTACTTCTTTTTTTTTTTAATCAATCCATTTTTGTTTCGGTTCTTTGGGAGGAAACCGGAGTGTCGAGGGTAAAAACACAAACTCATCTCCAACCACTGCGCCGCCGTGCACCCCCAGATTTAAAAGCCAAAAAAAGGTTCATGTCGTACCGTTGACTGTGAGCGACACCTCCTTCTCTCCTGCCCCGACTCTCGGAACCACAGCTCTGCAGACATATTTCCCAGCATCCTCTTGTCTCACGGACTTCAGCGTGAGGAGGTTTTCGTTACTTAGAACCTGAGAAGAAACAAAATAATATATGAAACATGATGATTTTTTTTACCCCACATATGAGGTTAAGTTAAGTAGAACTTTATTTATCCTCAGGAGGTCTCCTTCGGGAGATTATTTTTCCAATTAGACACAGCAATACAGACAATTATTCATAAAAATAAAAATAACAACAAGAACAAATAGAAATAAAAAGAAAGAACAAGATGACACAATCTAAGTCTAAAGATAAAGAACATAGATCAAAGACAAATGATACAAAGACTAACATAGAATAGAATGTCAAGATACTTTCACTTTTGCCCACAAACTCAGAATTATACAATCTAATAGCCCGAGGAATTAATGAGTCCCTGAGTCTATTAATGTTGCATCATGGGAGGAGTCTTCGTGCTGCATCAGCTTCTCTGCTCACTGATGACAGTGTTCAGAGGATGATGATCAGGATGGACAGTAGTTTGTTCAATGATCTCCTCTCAGCAACTGTCACCAGTGAGTCCAGCTTCAACCACAGAGCTTCTGATCAACCTGTCCAACCTGTTGACTCTCCTCCTGGACACATTTCGGGGTTGGGTGGTGATGGTGGTGGAGGTACATGTGGGTCCCAGAGCAACATGTGGCACAGTTAATACTTCAAAGGACACACCTCCTCAATTATTAAAATCCAATTTGAGATCCGGACTCTGCAGCGATAGCGCTGGCCTTTTGTTCTCGTGGGATGAGAAGTTGAAATGAGTTTGAGATTTCTGTTCGAGTCAAGAACTCTGAGATTGTGTCAAAGTGACTGTGACCAAAAAATGTTACGTTCGGGTGATAAAATAAACCTTCATCAGTGCAGGGAGCAACATTAAAAACAGGAAGTGGGTCTGAAAACATGACGCACCACTCCAGAGCCTCTTTTCATCCACACGATGGTGAGCGAAGGGTTTCCTGTCCAGGCACAGTTGAAAATGGCGTCGGATCCGAGGTCCACTTGTAAGGATTGAGGTTCTGCTGCCATCCGAGGACCGACTGGTGAGAGAACAAATGATTTATAGTTTTTTTTTAATAAATACTACGTTTTGTGTTCAGGGATGTCAGATAAGTACTGAGCCACAGACATTACATAATGAGAATTTTTGGTCATTGAATACTTAAAATGATTGAATTTATCTTTTACGATCCACTTTAATTTTGTCATAGATCGATGGGTAGAATTGATCTCACATTTGATCTTAGAGACCCTGGTTTAATCCCAGTATTTCTCCTGGTTCTTTTAGAAATATTATTGAGTTGTTGCTGCAGTATCAACTTCCCAGCTTCTTTCTTTATCTGCATTTATATATTCTTTTGTGTTAGCCATAATAAGAGACATTATTTTGAGAAATGTCCGACCTAAACATTGAACAATAAATCAAAGTATTTCCACTACCTTTTTCCATGTCTTAGGCTCCATAGCTAAGAGTTTTATCAAAAGTATTTGTGAAAGAATCTTAATTTTATCTTGTTTACGCTGTTACCTCGCTGTGTTTTTCTTTTTTTTCTTTAAATGTATATATATTTATATTGTGCATTTATGTTTGGGGAACAAATAATTAATTTCATGGTTCGCAGGACCTATGACAATAAACACTTGGAATTGAATTGAATTGAATCTTAAGGTTTCTTCTAAGAAGGCAGTTAAGAACGCGTCACAAGCATCTTAGCGCTCCTTCTTAGCCGGAGCCTTCTTAAGAGCCTTCTTACATCCAAAAGAACAAAGTGCAAAGTCGTACTTGGAGGCTTTCTTAGGCTGTAGAAGTTGAGGTGTGCGAACAAATGGACGGCTCACTCACAGTAGACGTCGACGTTCCGGCTGACGTTGGTGCTTCCCAGCGGGTTGGTGACCTCGCAGGACACCGGCTCGGTGAAGAACGAGTGGTCCACGATGACCTCGTACGTGTCGCCCGACACTTCCTTTATTATACTCCCTCCTTTGGCCCATCTGAGGGTTTGAAAAAGAGAGAGAAAAATTGAAGAATGAAGGGAATAAAAGTAAGACAGATTCTTTGGTGAATAAGTCATTCCGGGAGGCCACGGGTTCTGGCTCCGGCGCCTCTGTGTGGCAGAGCTCCGTACTGTGACAAGCTCCCCGGTGACTCAGAGCAGACTTCACATTCCTCATTATGCCAGGACGGGAGCGGCGACAAAGAAAAACAAATCACGCGCTGACAAATGGGACGGTTCCCCCCACCTTTGAAGACATTCGTGGGCTCGCGGTGAATCCCTCACGACGGATGCGAACGAAGCGACGCCGGGTCACGAGGAATATATATACGAACATCTGTATCTGCTCGTGAGTGATGGTGTGTA
>NC_141824.1:3338512-3410530 GCF_982586985.1 Callionymus lyra
TGCAACACTTAATAAGACCCACACATGTAATAAGATTAATTACTTGAATAATTCAGTTTTAAATAATCCATCAAATTGATTTTATCCACTCCTCTGGAAAATGACTAACATAAACACGTAAGAATTACAGAGAAGGTCTAATAGTATACTTCGAGTCATTAACTCTGCTCAATGTGAAGCACGCACATCTGGAAGAGGCTCTTTGGGCTGCAGGAGACTTAACATAAATTCATGAGATACTTCCTCAAACGAAGCTGCGCTGGCTCTGCGAAAATTGCATTTTTAATGGGAGTCTCCTTAATGATTTATGCCGTAACCTGGGGGGAAATATAGGGGCCACGGACTGGAGGTGATGAGTGGATGGGTGACACTTCTGAACATTCCACGGTATGTGCCGCATGATCGTATTCAGATGTGCATTTTTAATAATCAAGTGCAAAACATTTTTTTTCTACGAGTCCAAACTCATGAAAATATGAAATAGCATTTCTTGGGAAAGGCTTTTTCATCTAATCCTAGGGTATTAAACTAGATTGCCATTGGCGTACAGTTCTTGGAGCGTACCCCGATCCAAAGCTGTTTATAGTACGAGCAGGGAACAATGTGAGGTAATAAAATTAGCATACAACAGGAAGGAATAATCACATTTAAGCTTGTTTGCGTACCAGGCATAAATACTCGACTTGGACAGCTAATTCTCTGGCATTATAAATAACAACACCAAGACCGAGATACGTTTGAATCGAGCACAACAAAAGCTCTCGGAACCGGTGGCTCTCTCTGTCCTCGCGTCGTTTCTCAAGATATCTCTGTTTACCTTAGCGGCCATTGTGTTGTCAGTACTATCATCTGTCTTCTATTAGATAGCATTGTCTATTAGCGTGGAGCAAATCCTCTTGTCCTGCTGAGAAATGACAAGCAGACGTCGACTCCTTTTGCATTCCTCCAGCGAGTCCACGAAATCCCTTCTTTTAAACCCTTCTTTGTAGGATTTGCGTGTTCTTTCAAGAAAAATCAACCACAAACGGTAAATGTAAAAGAAAAAAAACTCCAGCAGAGAGAAATAAGTACTTTGGTTGAGAGCGTCTCTTCAAGTGAACAATAAAGCTCTTTGAGCGAAATAGATAAGGAAACAAATTACCCAGAAATCACCAGTCATCATTTTATGTCAACTGAATGACGTGGGTATCGTTATTTTTTCTTCGCCTCTCTTAAATAAAGTGTTTACTTCATCCTTTAATCCATACTCTTGTCAGTCATCGTCCACTTTTTCTGCTCGTATTATCATTTAGATTTGGCTCCGATGAACCTCACGTGGCTTTCAAGGGCCTCTCTCCTTCGGCTCTAATCTGGTTTGTGACGTGGAGTCGGTTCATCATCGTGCACCACAGGCTCATGTCTGCTGCAGGAACTAATGGACGGCCTTGCCCTCGGCCGACCCCACGGCCTCTCGCTGCTCTCCAACGCTTTGCCTTCCAGGTTCGTCTCGACCGGGTGTGTCGCTCTGCTGTTTTGATTAAATCTGCTTTAAAAGGTTACGGACGATGGAAGGCATCGGCGCTGCTTGTATTGTGAGACCGGGGCCACTGCCATTTAGCGGCGGGCGGCGGGCCAAGGGAAAGTGAAAAAAACTCAAATGACTTCACTGCTCCTTTGTGGCCGGAACCTAATGCGCCCGTCGCATTAAACAATAGATGCTGTGAAATCTCTTGGAACCGTTTTCGAAAGTGAAAGTCTTGCCAACAGACTTAAAAAGATATTAAACAATTGAACCAAGTGCTACGTCACATTACTCTGCCGTTTCTTTTTCTTAGAAATATAAACTCTGCATTTATTGATTTTAAATCTATTTAAAACCACATTTTGTTCAATAACTCGAAAAGTAGTTCTTAACTATAAATACATGTCTATATTTGTAGTTTATTTGTTTGTTTTATTATTGTTTATACTTTTTAATTTGTCAGTGGACTCAACACCGATAACTCTGATACTCACTGAGCGTTAGTCGCTAGTTAGCATTAGTCGCTAGTTAGCCAGCGGCGCTACTGGTAAGTGGAAAACATCTTCTGCTAAGATAAGAAATAAAATTCTTGTTTATCTATAATGCTTGTTTAGATTGACAATGTCATTATCTACGGGATCTGGGGTGTGTGTGTGCGGACCAGGCATGTGTTGTTTGTGTTTCTCTTTTCCTTTTTTGTTGTTGTTTTGTTTTTGTTTTTATTTTGTGCTTTTTGTTTTAGTTATTTAGTTTTAGTATTTATCTTTACATCTTTTCATTTTTTTTTTTATGAATATACTGTATAGGTTGGGTGTTGATATATATATATATGAATATATATATATAAATACTTTTATTTTTACAGCTGCAAAAACGTTATTTCGCTTCTTCTGATGGACATTTTCTTTCATATTTTTTTTATTTTCTATGTGTATCATACCATTTCCACTGTTGAGCTGTACTGGTTGTTTTATGTACAAAATCAATAAACAAATGTCTTTAAAAAAAGACCAGAAATAATTAAGACAATTTCCTCGTGTCTGCTTTAAGGATGTTGTTCTGTCCTGCTCTCGTCAGGTATTTAATTAAAAGAAGGTGAAGACAAGAAAAGAATGATTCAGTAACACAGAGAACAGAAGCTACAGCAAGATAGTCAGAGTTAAGATCGAGGGTCTTGAACCGTTTCAACCCTTTGATTTGATATTTTGCTGCCCCGACATTGGTTTTAATGTCAAATGTCAAACGGTTAAGAAATACATCAGATCAACTGTTTTCCTCTGTATTCATTTTATAGTTGAGAAGGAACAAATACAATAAAGTTCTACTTAACCAATAAATAAATAGATAAGATTGAACAAAAGGATGCTATAGCTAATCAAAGAAATCCATCAAGAAGACTTGAATCAAATACATGCAAATAAAACTTGTTTTTTCATTCAAGTAAATACAATAGAAATAATAATAGTTAATATAAATATACAAACATGTTTTTATTTAACTAAATCATTTACTTTAGATCCATAATTCATGACTGTGGACAAGTGTACTTTCTGAAATTGCATGTACTTCTTCCATTGAACTTTAAAAGTCATAGTTACTTAAGAGCTCAAGGTGAAAATCATCAATATCAATTTTTCAAATGTACCGGAAAATCCAAAAAATCCGAGAAATGTCAGCCAAAAATGGAAGCATTTTTTGTTTTGACATCCTTTACAGTCACATCTACTTCAACACAGACTATTTTCTCACACTCTTCCTCGCTTCCTTTCTTCTCAACATTCAGTCCATGCAACCAAAATAACGCACTCACGACTGATGGAAAGAGCTCGCACACAAAAACCCAGTTGGCCCGATGTCAACGGTGCTGCACATCCATTATGCAGAAAGAGCAGTATGCAGAGCAGCCTTTACATCGCAACCCCCCGCTAATGAATGGAGCCTTCCTTCCCAATTGCTTAATTGTCTTAGTCGGGGCAGGCAGGTGGCTCGGAGCCTTATTTGGGTCCTCGCTTTAAAACAAAACAACAGCGATAACAGGCAACGGGGGTGTCGTTTCAGTTCAGAGGGTGCCAATCCAACCTTTCAGACACCAGAAGTTCAGCTACAACAAACAACACGACGGTTCTTGTTCTGGCGGAGCTTCGCTAAATGGGAAGGGAAAGCCATTCCCACGGTGCCGGTACAATTACATCTGCTTATACGTTTCTTTATATACGCACAAGCACCTTGTGGCAGATGTACCCCGTCGTAAAGGGAGGTTCCTAACGGCGGATTGAAAAACCAGGACAAGGTGAGAGGCGAAGGAAAGCAGTGGCAGGAGGGAAGTTTATCCTGCTGGTGATATTGAGTCCTTTCCTCCAACAGTTGTTATCGGATCGGGAAACCCAATTTCTCAAGTGTCTGGAGCGCAGACGGCAGCACATGCATCTTCCACTTTGCTCCTCAACATAACCTGTTGTGGTTTACAAATAGTTCCACCGAGCAGCAGCAGAATACATTACCCTGGAATACATTAGTCGCACTGGAAGAGTCAGTTCTCTGTGATGTATTGATAGTTTTAACACTACATTTCATAAGAATAAACCTTTTTTTTTGGATTGATCTCGTTCTATAAAAACTGTTTCTTGATCGTCAAAATATACGAGTGGTGGTGAATGTTTTATAAACTCTCAAACCACTCGACTAATTCCTTGGGAATGAACATCCAGACTACTGACCTCTCAGCGAAGGTCTTAGGGGGGGGAAGAGGTACGAGATCAGGTCAAGGAAAAGGGGGCACAAGAGGGGCAGAAGATGCCTTGAGAATAAAAATACCTCAAATATTGATGAAATTCCAACCACATGTATTACATACCAAGTACGTAAGATTCCTAGAATATCACGTTCTTTCACCAAAAGTGAGAGGAAACAAAGGGTGACAGAAGATATCTGCCATTAATTTCAATTAAATGTTTACAATAATTAATACATATAGAAAATATATAACTTTTATCCACAGCATATTTATCTCATACCAAACATCAACATCCTCTATTTGGTTCAAGTAACAAAAGGCTATATTAAAAAATATATATATTTTTTTTTTTATGGAGCTCTTGGAAATGTAAAAACATTTAAAAAACAAATCTGTTACTGAAATGCTGAATTACAAGGACATGCTAAATTAGGTCCTTGGTCTTATGATCATATGAATGTTATGAGAAATGGTTTGATCTAAATTCTTTTTTTTAAATAAATAAAGAAAAAACAAACAAAGTGAAGTTACAGTCCCATAGAATGACCAAGTACTGAATTACACTGGAAATACTGTTGTTAGAAAACTAAAATGCACTGAAAAAAAAGAATTGCTTACAATTATAAGGTGAAAAACCAGCATGGTTACAGCTCTGATAAATATATGGTTGAAAAATGAATGATATCAAAAACCAGAGAAAGCTAGTGGAAGCATTAGCAACTCTTTAACCTCGGAACATGTCATCCCTTTAAAGTAGGTCAACGTTCGTCACCCCTCGATCCACTCCTTGGTTCCCCCGCTTCCTTAAAACGCATCCCTGCTGAGCCACCTCACACAAACACTTCCTGTTGTTTCCCGTGCATTAAACTGCAATTTAGAAGCCGTTAATCCCCCTCATAATCTGTCACCAAATTAAATCCAGACGGAATGGGATAAAGCTTTCCTTCCGTCGTCAGCATTCCTTTAAATCGAACTCCCTGCCGTCACTTAGTCCGCCGTGGATGAAGGTACAAGCGTGGAGGGGCAGGTGCTGGAGAAGCGTTCACAGGTGACTCTGTGATCACAACAGCATCTGCTGGAATTACTTAACACTGCCACCCAACAGACATGTAATCCAGGATAATGCCCTTTTGCTGAGTGCTCCAATCTGGATAAATTCATCCCGGAGGAATGAGATCCAGCAGCAGGGTCTCCGGGTGAGAGAAGATGAGGGTCTCCTGGTTGATTGGTTGGCAGTAAAGAAAACTACTGAGGCTGCTGAAGAATAAACAGCAGGGATTTTGATGAGTGGCCTCCGTCTGACGTGAGATCATTTTCTGTTTTTATAGATTCTTTTTTTTTTTTCATCCAGGACTCAGACACAATCATTGTCTCTCTCCTGGCAGGATGACCTGAATCCTGACTGCTTTAAAATGAGGATTTCATCTAAAGTGTAGACGCCAAACTACTGTATTCACAGTCGATAGAAAGATTTTCAAGTCGTCTACAACCTCATGAATAAGTTTCTCCGATCCGTGATCGACTTAGATCCCCGACTATCTGAGCAAACTTGTTTTTCATGTGCTGGAATACAAATATTTTCTTCAAAGAAAAAAAAAAATGCCATTACTTTTTTTAATACCGCAGCCAAATATTGGGATTTACAAGTTCCAGCTGTCCAGAAGCTGCTTCTAAGATTATTTATTCATATGTTTACTGATGACCATAAATATCCAACAAGGCTCAGAGGGATTACACACGGCTTAATCTATGGTGGCACAGAAATGAGCAGGGGTCGAAAGCCAAGGGAGGTGACTTCCACTGGCTCGCCTTAATGGGACATGCAGGACAAACAAGAAAACAAATTTCTACTGGACGTCACCAGGAACTGATGACATCACCCGTCGTTCAGAGCGTTAGCCCGGTCACACACTGACCCGCTTTGAAAATGAAACAACAATCCACGTGTCATAATTCTATGACTTGTATTATAATTGTTTTCTATGTTAATCTTGTATCCTTTGTCTTTGTTATTTTTCTTGATCTATGTTCTTTATCTTTAGACTTAGATTGTATCATCTTGTTCTTTTTCTTATTTTTTTTTTTTTTTATGAAAAATTGCTGTATTGCTGTGGCTAATTGGGAAAAAAAAAAAAAATTCCCTAAGGAGACCTCCTGAGGGGTCAATAAAGTTCTACCTAACCTAACCTAATTGTTGACATGTGGAAAGGACGAGGACACCTTCAGTCCACCTGGGATATCATTCAGAAATATTCTTCTTTCATACATACACAATCATTTTAAAAACTTCACATCGAGCGTCAAAGTTCTCATGGTCGTCATGTTCCCTCAGATTTAAACTCGTAGTAAAGCGGCTTGTTTTTCCTACTTCTCTCTCCAGAAGACGCTTTCATTGTATTTGATTCTCATTCCAAGCTCTCGTACCAGAAGTGAAATGTGTGCCAATAGTGGGGGAAATATAAATCACACATCCAAATATGACACTGTAAAGACATTTAATTATACTTTAGTTGAGCAATATGTATCAAAAGCCTGCTGAAGCGGATTTGGAAACGTCAGACAGCAGTTAATAGACAGCAGTAAATGAAATGGGCTGCTGCGAGGGGGGTCGGGGGGGAACTAAGACGTGCTTTCCAGGACTAAGAAACAGCTTAATCTGGCGGGGTGATGAAATAAAGAGTTGTGACACAAGATATATGGGTGGGAGTGAGATAATGAAGGCGTGCGGGAGGAGGGAGGCGACGGGAAGAGGATTGGAAAAGATTGGGATTTCATCGCTGCTCCCGGTGTGTGTGTGTGATTACCGAGTCCCAGACGTCAACATGTTTGATATTATTTACTCCAAAAGAGGTGAAACCTCACAATGAGACGGTATAACAAGTGAAGTATAAAGAAGAATCCACGATTCAAACTCCGCTTCAACGTAAAACATGTCATTAAAGAGAAGGAAAACCTTTTATGATGGATTCAAGATGAGTGAAGTGCAAAAAAAACACATTAAGCAACACATTCAGTTAGTAAGTAAGTAAGTAATTTTTATTTGTATAGCGCTTTTCCAGACCAGGGTCACAAAGCGCTTAAGCAATCAAAACAATATTCAATAACATATATACTTTAAATGTCAAGATAAAACTGATAACACAACAGGAGTTCCAGAAAATCAAGGAAAAGCCTGAACAAATAAAAAAGATTTCTTAAAGGAGTCAGTAGCTGCTTAAAATGAACTATCAAATTAAAGAAAGACTTTTTGTTGAACCTCAAACACATTATAAACTTAAAGAAACTGCCTTTTTTAAATGTACAAGTATGCCTGACTGATGATGTTAAACTAAAAGTGAACATTTATTATTATCAATTCCACCAAAGTGACGCTTTCCCTCATATTTTTCAACCCTCGCCAAAAATATTGTTGGTTACTCAAGTGTGTCAAAACATATTCAAAGAGAATCTCAACAACCCAAAGAGGGAAATGAGTGAAGTTAGACACCGAAGTGAGGGGAGGGGTTGGAGTCGGGGGGGGAGACAGGGTTCAGTGCAAGTTTGGCCTGAGGTGCATGTGCTCCTAGAAACCGATTCCCAGAACCCCGTCTCTGCCAGGTGTCATCCGTCACTCGCAGCAGAGGTGACAGCAGCATAAAAGGTGTCCTAGATGCCGAGTATCTTTCCCTTCCCCTCGCTCTCTCCTCCTGCTCTGGACCATTTGTTTCTCAAAGTTGAGAGTGGAGCAAAAAAAACAACAAAAACTACTGATGTTTCAGTGCGTAAAAAACAACAACATCAGCCTGCATACGTTCGTTTCTCGCCCTCGCAGGACGGCGGCGTCTGAGCAAATGACTGCCGTCGCCACCGTTTCCTTCTGTCCCCGTGTTCATAAAAAAACTGGATTGTTTTCCGCGGCTTTCTGCTGACACCGACTCGGCACATAAAGAAAGACGTAATTTGTACGACAATGGTGAAGCGCAAGAAGCTTTTTTATATTCCCCCCCTCCCTCCCCGGGGGTACGCGTTCAAGAGAAGGGAAGGTTGTTATCCCGTGTTTACCTGGCAGGCACAGAAGTGTGTTATATTATGGTAATGACCACAATGCATTGCAATCTCGTCTCATTCCGGCTGAAGCCGTCGCCCTCGCGGGAAACAGCAACTATCTTCTCCACACGGGTTATTGTTGGAACCCACTTGACTGTGTTTGTCTAGAGACGATCGTAACGAGGGAAAAATAGTCGGTAAAGTTTATGGGAAACTCAAGGATTCTCTTGCAGTATCAAGACTGTTTGTTCAACCGGAACAACAACAGGATTGTATCTGATAAAAAAAACATGTTTAAAAGCTCGAAACACCCTTTGAAAATGGTGACATGAAAAGCAACAACGAATCCGGTGACATCAACAAACAAAAGAAAGAATTAAGGGGACACAGTTCAAACTTTGAAGCCGATGCAATGACCGATATCATAAGAAGTCAAAGTTCACATCAACAGCAGCTTTTTCACCTCAAGCTCCTCGTCAAATTCAACATCTAATGGTCACTTTCGCTCTGTGAACGACAGCTCCTCCGAGACGAGAGAGAAATCACAAATCCTTTTTCTCAGTCAGGAGTAGAAAACCAAGCTTTACGTTCAAGTCAGCCTTTTTTTTTATCACCCTTCACTTCTCTTCCCTGGCAGACCCCCCGTGGTGGGAACTGAATGGCTAAAAAGCTGTCAGTTCAAAACAATGTGACTTAGGATTGAACGCTTGGCTGGACCGAAGGGTGTCGAGGGGGCGACTTGTGTTCGTACGTCTCTGCTCGTGAGAGGAATATTAAGAGCAGGGCATTTAACTTCTCCGGGACAGAAATAACGCAACGACTGTGTGGAAGTTCCACGTCCAGATGATAAGAAAGAGACCTTTGAGAATTCAGCGCCGAGAAGAAGACTTGCTGTCTTTTTCCCAGCAGCCTCGGGACCAACACAAGACATCATCATCTCGGAGAGAGAGAGAGCAGAAATCACAGCGTCTTGGAAGAAAGAAAGAAGTTGTTGAACTTACGGTCTCCGGTGATGCACAGTAGCAGGAGGACCCAACGTATCATGACTGGGAAACGAAGAGGGCAAAACCTACGAAAAACAGTGGGCGAGTGTGAAATTGAAGTTGGCAGAGCACAAACACATGCACGAGATGAGATGCTGCTCGGTGCTGCTCGGAGGAGGGAAAAGGATGCTCCAGTCCTCTTACTGGTATGTCTCCGTAAAGCAGCGAGCGTCAGTGTCTCTTCTGTGGGACTCTTCAGAGTTGGTCGCTGGTCAGCTCAGCTCAGCACATGCTCTCTTGTCGATGTTCGACTTTAAGTGTCTTTGCCGATGACTCCGAGCACAGGGATGCGCTCACTCTTTCTCACTCTTTTCTCTCTCTCTCTCGCCGGCCATCTATTCTCCGTCTCGTCAGCTTCCCCCCTCCTTCCTTCTCTCACACGCTCTCTCTCTCTCTCTCCTCACTCCAACAGATCCAGGGGATAAAGCTCCACATCCAGACTCCTCCCTCACCCCTCATCCTCGTTCCCCCTCTCTTTCTCTCTCTCTCTCTCTCTCTCTCTCTCTCTCTCTCCCTCCGTCTCCTGTCTGGGTGGCTGAAGCCGAAGCGGAGTTTCGAGGCAGTCGTGGGAGAAAAGAGGCAGCGATTGGAAATTAGAATGAGAATAGAAGAAGTGCTTTCTCAGTAGTTGCACAATAACAAACATTCAACTCCCCCCTTCGTCCTCCTCCTCCGACAGACTAGACCCGACCATTTAACTGTCAGGCTTCCCTGGGGTTTAGATAAAGGTTAAGAACAACAACAAAAAAAAGTCTCATTAGTATGAATTCCTCATTCATGATAAGCACTCCAGTGGAGGGCATCTTGAAATATACTTAGTTACCCTTGTTATATAGGTCTATTTTTTTTCCAGATGATCCTAATTTATTGACAAATATATTCAAATGAATGTCAGTGAGAATAAGTTTGGTTTTATGAATAAAAAGCTGATGGTTTTGCATCCAATAACCTTCAATAGGAACTGATATCATATCTTTAACATACATGAATATTAAGATACAGTTTTAAATCTTAAATCTGGAAATAAATTGAAACCTGAATATGTATGAAAACCAATTGTCTTTCTTGCAAATAGAGATAAATCCATTTATGTATTAGTGAGGCGTCACTGAAGCCTCATGAAGTCCTGCCCATCTTTTAAGTGTCCACTAGATGGCGCTTTCTTCTCTTAACTATTTTCTTCGATCTGCTGGTCTATTGAGGCTTCATAATTTTTGAGGGCGCCACCTACTGGTCTGTAAAAATAGTAAACTGTTTCATGCACTTTGGCCCATCGCCACCACTAACTTTCAAAGTGTTTCAACCAACTGTCAAAGAAGTCGCAGTGAACAAAGAAGCAAAGACTTCTATCTTCGTAGGAACCTCAAGCTCTTCGGAAACAATAATATAGAATGATCTTCACCCAGAGACAAGGGGTGTGTCCCAAATCGCTCACTTCTGCACTTACGCTTAATACTTTGAGTACACAAGTGCCTCCAAATGAGCAGTTTGTGAAAATGTGGTGCGTAATGAGCACTCAAATGGTCAGAAAATTGAGTGTAGGTCAATGGACACTTTCCACCCTCAACGTCCTCCATCTTAGTGACGTAGATAAACCGAAGCTAGGTCTTCGGAGCAGATACCGACATAATCGTCTTGATAAAACACTCATTTGACCACAAAACAACAACAATAATAACAAAATGAAACACAACTTAATAACTAAAGTGTCAATTGGTGATCATCGTTTAAAAGTAACACCAAAAGAGATCTTTTAGATACTTTAACTGCACCATATCAGGAATCATCTCTCAGAGACACATCAGAGTGTTTCCTACTGAGAACCATGGTCCTGATTTAGAGGATGTACAGTTAAATAATTGAAAAAGGTTAACGATAGGGAGGATCTAAAGGTGTGACAAAATAACCATGTGTTACGCCTAAAGCTTCTGAGTCAACAGGTGAATGGTAAATGAACGATCTTCAAAAGTGTATCTTCAAACAGGTAAAAGGAAATTCTGGATTCCGTCCCATATTCTCCATCACCTCTCTGACACCTTCATGCTTTCTTTGGTGAGAAAAACAGCTTCTTCTTCAGCAGCCTGTGCAGCCTTGGGACGTGCACTGCTGAACTGACTTCCCCAACACAAGACTCTGAGGAACAACATTGCTGCTACTGTGCAGATGTAAAGCATTGAATAGATCTTGTAAGCCTGGTGAGAGAACTTAACCTCCTTAAGAGGAAGAGTCTGTTCCATGGCCTTCTTTTCTACACGTCTTTGTGTTCTTGCGAGTGTGCGTGGTCACCCCAAAAACATTTTGATGTTCGACCTCCACACGCGGGGGTGTTGGAGATGAGATTAAGTTAGGATGTGTTTTGTAAAGGAAAAGTGGTTTTTACTAGGGATCGGGAGGTATGGCCAAAATATCTTCACATTTTAATCATTTTTTCGGTGTTTGACTGGTTTTTCTTTTTCTTATGAAAGGGTCTCAAGAAATAAATAAACAGAAACAGCATCTTAATAAGAACATTATTACTGCGGTTGATGTTCTTATAAAAGCCCATTTTCCAAGTTTATTTAATCATGTTTTGTCCACATGACAACAGTATATAGCTAATAAATTGAATGATAATAAATGATAAACAAAATATTTTTGAACATGTATCACATTAAACATAATATAAATTGTATATTAACCAGACAAAAATGTCCAAAAACTGTCAATTTGCTTTAATGAAACATGGCAAAACAACAACATTAAGTTAAGTACCATTTATTATTGAACTAGTGACAGTTTCAGTAACGTGTTAACAGTAGTAACGATAAGTTTGGAGCGAAGAATACCAGACGGTGGACGGAATGTATATGTATTCCTGAAGACACTGAAGACATCCTGAATGGACGTCTGACTTCTTACTGCAGGCGAAGTTTTATACATTCTTCATGCTAACAACAGCGTCTGGTTTCAGCTCAGATGGTGAGGCAAACATCGGACACGACTTCTCATCAATGCATGCTTTGGTTAGGGTTAGGGTTTGATTACATCAAATAACATTTTGATTTCATTTGAATTTCTCCTATTGGAATTGGAGATTGTCCTGGTATAATTCCCATTTGTCCTAGGACAGATCAGAACAGTAGTAGGATACCAGTCTCTCCTAGTAGAGATTGGATTTTTTATATATATATATATATATATAATATATATACATGTTTATCACTATGAAAATTAAAAGTGATCCTGGTACACTCAAAAACCAACACAAAAAAAACACTTTTCAACATCTATTCAGCAGAGAAACTGTTCAAATGTTCAAATGTGTCCAGATCAGATCAATGGTTGACACCAAAGGTTACTTAGTCTTTCATGTTGGTTCTGATCCTTCCTCAGTTATCACGAGGAGGAGAGAGGTTAGAGAGAATCGCTACCCTTTCTCTCAGCAGAATCTTTCCAATTCTTTTATGAAAAAAATGGATTTTTAAACATACTTGTATTGCAGGATATTCAGTTTAAACCGTGTGTAAAGAGGGGCAGATGCACCTGTGTCCGTGGTTCAAGATCTAAGGACTGAAGAAATGACCCTGATGTGCCTGTGTGTAAACTATAGGCTATATAATCATTATTAACTTTTGATTTAGTTGCTATTTGTAAATCTCTTTTTTCATTTTCAAATTGAAAAATTATTTTTTTATTTTGTTTTAATGTAATTAGTTGACTTTCAGGCCATCACCCATATTATCTTTGTTTACAGTTAAAATTCAACTACCTAGATACACCTATGATTTCAATGTATGCCTAATATGCCTTTATAATAAAAATAATAAAAATAATAAAAATAATAAAAATAATAAAAATAATAAAAATAATAAAAATAAAAATAAAAATAATAATAATAATAATAATAATAATAATAATAAAAATAATAAAAAATGATAACAATAATAAAAATAATAAAAATAAAAAAAATAATAATAAAAATAATAAAAATAAAAATAAAAATAATAAAAAATAAAATAATAATAATAACAATAACAATAAAAGTAAAAATAAAAAAAATAAAAATAGTAAAAATAAAAATAAAAATAAAAATAAAAATGATAATAACATTAAAAATAACAATAACGGTAACAATAATGATAACAATAATAATGCATTTAATTTTAAGGCCCCTTCCTTAACACTCAAGGTACTTTCAACAACAAAAAATCCACTATAAAACACATGAAGACTTCATTAAAACATTAAAACACATATAAATAAACAGCAGTAGTGAGGTGGAGAAAATGAAGTCAGGTGCATTTATCTTATTTTTCTCTTGTGTCATGGAAGGAAATACATGAAAAGAGAACATATATATATATATATATATATATACATATATATACACATATATAACCGCATGATTAATCTGAACATAATAATAGCACAAATAATAACGATTCGATTATTTTCAAACCCGTCAAGCAATAGAAAGATTTTTTTTTTCAAATCGATGTCTTTCTCTTTTTTTTTGGCAATATGGAACTCATCCCAGGAGTGAAGTTCCTATGAATGCCAAGCTAACTCCAACCAATCACTTGTGTCTTCTCGCTCCGAAAAGGCAGGTGTCACCATCTCTCAACCAACACCGTCGTTGTGGACTAGAACGTGTCTCCGCTGACATCAGTTTTGTCACCTGGTAGCTCGTGAGCAGGTGAATCTTGGCACTGACTTTAAAGACGCCACAACAGCATGAGAGCCACGAGCCTCCACGCTAACGTAGTGAGCCGGTGCTTTGAAGAGCTCGGTGGGTGGACTCCATAAGCCTTTGCCAAGACTGCAGTCAGATGGACTGCTGGATTAGGCAGGTGAGGGTGTTGCTGGGAAATCTGATGGTACTTGAATGGACGATAACATAAGCAGAGAGAAGGTAAGTAACTAATATTGCTAAGGAGCTTTTCTAGACCAGGGTCACAAAGCGCTTAAACAAACAAACCAATACTCAATAAAGGAAGATGATCGTTCCCAAAGCTTAGGAGCAACAGTCTGGAAGGATTTCTCTCCTCTGGTCCGGTAGTTCAGGAACCATCAGTAGATTCTGATCCACAGACCTCAGAGCCCGAGCTGGGGTGTAAGTCTGGATCAGATCACTGATGGAAGGTCTGACCATGAATAGATCTGAAAGTAAGAACCAGAATTGTTAAATGATCCTGAAAGAAACTGGCAGCCAGTGAAGAGTTTGAAGGAGAAATGTGAGTTCTTCTACTAGAGCGGCTCAGAATTCTGGCTGCAGAGTTCTGCACAGATCCTTCTTGTTTAGACACAAAATAAACTGTTACAATAGTGTAAACGACACAAACTCATGGATTATAAGATCAAGATCGTGTGACAACAAACAAGTTTATAGATTTTTCTCAGTTGTAACTGTTTGTGGTCAGTTTTCTTCAGTGTTGAACTAGAGACATGTCTTTATCAAATACAACACCCAGGTTTCTCAGGCTCAGTTTTACAGACTGACCTAAGTCACCTGAGTATTGACTCAACCCTGGAACCTTATCATCTGGATGCAACAAACCTGACAGAGAACAAGTATTGCAGTGAAAACCAGAGATCTGTCCGTGAAGGTTCTCATTCATCCAGGTCATGGTTATCCAGGAGCTTCAAAAGCCAGTCAACTGGACTAGCAAACTAACCCAAGTTCATCTGGAACAAAGAAGCTCCTCTGATGAGATGTGAAACATCTTTACTAGAAACTCTACACAGTCCAGTTGACTCGCTTTTAAACCCTCTGAAAAACGTAAACGCAGTATTACTAGATTACAGTATCATGAACCATAGCATAACTTCTAAATACTCACTCACTGCTCACTTCTATTCATCACAAGACTAACTTAGAGGACTTTGAATTAATAAACTGTTCTAAAAACATCTCCCTGGGAAATACAAATACACTATAAAGGTCATCAATTGTAAGATTGTATGTCCTTGTGCACCTTTTTAAATTCCTAACAGGGCCTTGGATTTGAAGAATTATATATTTTTTTATTATTTTTACTACACAAACTAAATTTAGTGGCTTAAAACATTTTGTTTTCTCAAATGTAAGAATTGTTACTGTTGCTTGTAGTCAGTAGATAAGTGTATTTAGAATATACTTGTATGTATGACAGAAAAACAATAATCAGGATTTTAAATCTTGTGAAAATGGATAAACAGAGACTCAGATAAAACCCTTTATCTGTAAAATCCAATTCCATCAATCATCGTGGATCACTTTTATTATTGTGTCGAAAAGATATTCATGTTGTTTTTTTTTAGATTTGTCGACTTAAATTATAAATAAACAAGTTGTTTTATAAACATACTGTACAGAATAAAAATAGTCGATCTTTTTTATGTTTAGAAATATTGTGACAAATTTAACTCTTTGTTTGTTTGTTGATTTCAAGGATATTTTCTATATTTCAATTTGATCCTCTCGTCCGACCTGCTAATCTAATCAGGGGCACGACAGGTGGTCTTTTCATCCATGGTTTAAACCAGATCCACATAAAAACAAGTCTCAACCAAATCAAACCCCAACAGATTCATATTCTGGGAAACAACACGTACAAGGTTCAAATAATAATAATCACATTTACACGTTTGAATGCTAAGTGAACAGGAGACAAACCCCAAATGTACTGGACAACAGAAAACAATTAAATTCTGAAAAAATAAATAAACAGCCTCTAATTTCTGCTTCAAATCACTTATCTATTCCCATCGGCTTCATCACTTATTCATCATGTTTGTTTTGAAATAATGTGTTTTGACGCCTGTTTTGTGAATCCAGACTCTAAGTTTGTTTGTTCGTGACATTTTGCTCTGGTTCAAATCTTTGCCCTCTCGCAGTCTCGCGTTTGCTCAGATTCTCTGCAGGCTTCCGCCTCCAGAGCTGCAGGCTCGCTTCTGTCTTACTGACAACATCTGGTGCAAAACCTCCCTTGTCTTTACGGGGGTGTTCCCTCGTCATTTGCATAAAATTGGAAGACTTTTTTTTTACAGTGGGGAACATTATTCTGGTTTGACAAAAATGTGTTTTGTAGCTGTTATGTTGACACCTTCCTGAGCTGTTGCTTTTGATTGAGAAGTGAAGATATGTTCGTCAGTTTCAGAAAATGTTTTAGCAAACTTTCAAGTTCAATGACTTCAGTACATATTAAAAGTAAGTAAGTCATTTTTATTTATAGAACACTTTTCCAGACCAGGGTCACAAAGCGCTTAAACAATCAAAACAAAATTCTATAAAGTATATACTTTAAAGATCAAGATAAAACTGAACAACAGGAGTTCCAGAAAATAGTCAGTAGATCATCAAACACATGTTTCTTGAAGGAGTCAGTAGATCATCAAACACAGATGTTTCTTGAAGGAGTCAGTAGATCATCAAACACAGATGTTTCTTGAAGGAGTCAGTAGATCATCAAACACAGATGTTTCTTGAAGGAGTCAGTAGATCATCAAACACAGATGTTTCTTGAAGGAGTCAGTAGATCATCAAACACAGATGTTTCTTGAAGGAGTCAGTAGATCATCAAACACAGATGTTTCTTAAAGGAGTCAGTAGATCATCAAACACAGATGATTCTTGAAGGAGTCAGTAGATCATCAAACACAGATGTTTCTTGAAGGAGTCAGTAGATCATCAAACACAGATGTTTCTTGAAGGAGTCAGTAGATCATCAAACACAGATGTTTCTTAAAGGAGTCAGTAGATCATCAAACACAGATGTTTCTTGAAGGAGTCAGTAGATCATCAAACACAGATGTTTCTTGAAGGAGTCAGTAGATCATCAAACACAGATGTTTATTGAAGGAGTCAGTAGATCATCAAACACAGAGATGTTTCTTGAAGGAGTCAGTAGATCATCAAACACAGATGTTTCTTGAAGGAGTCAGTAGATCATCAAACACAGAGATGGTTCCAAAGCTTAGGAGCAACAGTCTGGAAGGATTTCTCTCCTCTGGTCCGGAAGTTCAGGAACCATCAGTAGATTCTGATCCACAGACCTCAGAGCCCGAGCTGGGGTGTAAGTCTGGATCAGATCACTGATGGAAGGTCTGACCATGAATAGATCTGAAAGTAAGAACCAGAATTTTAAAATGATCCTGAAAGAAACTGGCAGCCAGTGAAGAGTTTGAAGGAGAAATGTGAGTTCTTCTACTAGAGCGGCTCAGAATTCTGGCTGCAGAGTTTTGTATGAACTGCAGGCGAGACGATCCTTCTTGTTAAGAAATGAAAACAAACTGTTGCAGTAGTCCAGACGAGAAGACACGAACGCATGGATTACAATTCATGAATTAAGTTGCAATGTATCCCTTTTTCTCCGAACTCGCGTCATTTATTTTAATTTTGAGATACAAAGATAAGATTCAAAAGTGCAAAAAATATATTTTAAATGAAGAATTTAAAGACCATATCATTTAGTTTTTAATATTGTATTTTCCCTCGAACATGCTTGCAAGGACTTAAAAAGGTCTCGACCATTATTTTGTCTCCAATTGTGACAGATTCTGAAAAAATGATGGCGCAGCTGCCATGAGCTGAAAGAAGGACAAAAACGTTCGATGTAACTTAATAGCGTAATATTCGTGCTCCAGTGCTAAAGCTTAGTTAAACACCTTCTTTGGAATGAGAGAAAGAAAATAAGCCTAGTCACGCTAAAAAGTAGAAAGAGGTTAACGCACAACCTGCTTTGCCTTATTGGCCTTTGTGTATGAATAAGAGCAAGTTGGATTTTGTTGTTGATCTCCTGATCTTTTCTAGAAACACAGAATAAGTTACTCAAGCTCACCTAAAAATCCCTTCCATGATCTCAGATCTCTCGTACACTGATGAGCTGACAAACAGGTGGACAGTCCAACACACGCACACTCTTAGCTCATAAACAACTTTCGGAATCTACTAAATAATATATGTTTAAATGAATAATTCCACCAGTGTAAACCACGGAGGCAAGAGAAAGATTTGACGCTCCTCTTCGGAATTATTCAGGCCAGTCTCAGAAGTTTGAAATGGCAATAAATCTTGTTTTTCCAACTACTTTGTCTCGTTGGTCGCACACATCTTGCGAGGCGAAGCAAAAACAACCACCTCTAACTCCTTTAATATATTAAGTTTGGTTTGAAGGTGACCTCTGAGACGTGCGGTTAAAGATTTACCAGGACCTGATTGAAAATCAATACACACTGAAGCAGGTAGAAGGTGCGTTTCAAGGAGATCGGCGTAGAGTTGAAGGGGGGTCACTGAAGTTGTCTTTCGTGAACGTTGGATATAAAAATGTGTTCAATATATGAAAGTGTTTTTCATCCAATGAAAAATATGTGTTAGATAAATCTTAGCACAAAGGAATAAGAGAGAAAATGTTCACATTATAATTCTGGAATTTTTGAGCTTCGTATTTAATAATCATTCACGGTTGAACCGAACAGAAACTGAATTTTTACTTGTTCAGTTTCATGCTTTCATTTCACCTAATAGAGGTTTGATGAATAAAGCTTTTATTCAACGACTGCCCCAAGAAAGGTCGAGTGCACTTTCATCTACGGTTGAAAATCTGCCCCTTGTTTTTCCAAGAGAGGACATTTACTCGATCTTTGTCAGTCCGTTGATCCCGTGTCTCGTTTATTGTCATCAAGCCACAGATTCTCCTTCTTATGAACATTTATATTAACTCCATTAATGTCAATCATCAGTAAAACCAGCTTGTGTTTGAATCCAAATTTAAAATATTAACAATTTTTGTTAATGATTTCATTGAAAACAACATAGATTATGTGATTCAACAAACATGTCTAAAGAAGCTCGAGTGTAGAAATGAAGCCTGAACTGGATGTTAAGCTTTTTCATCGCAATTTTATTTGAATATACATATATTAATATAGACAAGGGGAAAATAATAAATTCATGAAGATTGCCTTACCATTTCTGAAAAGTTTTTAAATCGAGTAAATTTGTATTTTCCGAGGGTTTTCTGACTTCCTTTGCGCCGCTTTACGATCAGTGAAAGGAGCCGAGATTCTGGAATTGAAAATTATTTTGTCTGCTGACCCCCTTTGTGCCCCCTTTTCCCTCGACCTGATGGAGTCACCCCCATTTCACCAATGGTCATCCACATCCGGCTCGTCCCAACGAACAATACCAGAGACACATTTTTAGTTTTTTTCATATACAGTGGGTGACAAAAATATTGGACCACCCATTATTAGCGTAAATTCTTGTGTAGGTGAATAAAAATCATGTTTTTTATTGTTATATTTAACTACCCACATTTTTTGCTTTTAAGAAGAACTTTAGAGCTTAAACTTTTGAACCCAGCGAGGGTTACTTAGTTAGTATTCATTTCATAAATAATGTTATTTTATTTCCTGACTTGTTTTCTATGAAGACCCCGGAAAGACTTCTTTGGTTATGTGTGGCTTGTCATAGTTCTATGTTAATTTTCCTGTGAGACTTTCTTTTTTGCTTTTAGTTTCAGACGAGGAATCACCAGCTGCCGGCGATTTGGCCAAACAAGGAGCGATGCTCAGAGGTCTGTGAACGCATCGCCAGTAGATCGTGTCTCGACAACTGGTGAAGTTTGTTCCATCGCTATTTGGATATTTATCAGATTACTTGGATTCTCCAGCGCTTTTTGTTAGAGCCTTCGCAGTCTCTGATTTTTGTTTTTTGTATCTTTAAATCGCCTGCAGTCTGGACTCCTCTTTGTTCTCCTTCATGTTTTTGGTTTTCCTGTTGGACGTTTTTGATCTGGACTTTAACCCCTTTGACCTTTTTTGAAATATTTGTGTTTGAAAGACTTATTAAAGAAACTTTTAAAGACGATCTTTATTTTCCGCACTTGAATCCCCGGATCCTCGTCTACAACATGGCTTTTTGGAAAAAAATGTAACTATTTACATTTAGCCACCCCTGCCATCGTCACACCTTTTCTGCAAACTGATCCACGGACCCCCGTCAGAGAACGGAACATTTGTGGCCCTCACAGGAACAAGGTCCAGGGGTCTATGCTCCTCACTTAGCGGTCATTGGTTTGTTCATTTCCAGGCCATTTTATTGATCTCATTTTTTGAAATGTCAACTAGATTTAGAAAACGTATTATTTCTTTGCTGTTCTTCTTCTCTACAGCTGGAGCTGCTGAAGGTAATATTGATCTTCCAGAAAGATCATGTCCCTCACGTTTAGAAACGGACAAGAAAGTGTCCATAGAAGCCAAACAACTGATCCAAACCTTTTTTTTTCTCTTTTCTTTCTTCAACATAACCCAGCCTGAAGCAGGTCATGAAAGAATCCAGAGTTCACTTGTGTCAGGGAGCAGCTCAGATATCATGAGCTTTTTCCATTTCATTTTCTTATGGTCTCTTGCAAGAAACCATTATATAATCTTGTCTTTGTCTCATGGATTGAAGGAGTCAGAGCCTCAACCAACGTGGTTTATTTTCATCTTCATTGGAATATGGAAATGGCTGGTTTTGGTTCAACCTCGATATGTAAAAACGCTGGTGTGGATTTGTTTGTTCTGCTCTGGAAGAGTCAGGTGGAGATCAACGGTCAGTGGAAGGGCAACTGAAGAAGTCGTGGGGGGGGAGTTAACGTGGCTTTGCATAAGGAGAGTGTGTTTGTTTTTCAAGATGTATTTGTTTCACATAAAAGATTGACAGGTAATGTTTATTGCATGTAGTTACACCGGAGCCGTCATGACGGTGAGCAATGGATTCTCCCGCGGGTTTGAGCAGAACATGCTAAATGTCGATGGAAATTAATGCAACAACAAAGAGAGAGAACATCCGCCAACATGAAGATGTATATTGCTCAGAGCGTTGGCTGTCTTTGGCAAGAGCTCAGGTCTGGATTGATGGCTGGGATGCATTCAAATGCACTGCAGCTTAATATGTTAATTTAAGGATAAAAAAGAAACGTCTCTCTGGGAAATTTCAAAATCAAATGAACATGATTTCCATAATACAACAAATTAAGCTTTTAGTTTTAATCTTTAATTTCTTCAACAGGAGCGTGCTCCATTTACTTATTCCAATGAATATACAAAAAAAAAATACTTATGCAGGAAATCATCTGGAGAAATATAATCATGAAGCAAAAATAACTTAATACAGACCAGAATGAGTAAAAAATAAAATGATATTTTCTCTTAAAGCAGCTCTGGGTAGTTATGTGTACCTTTTAATAATGTTTTACTGAAATACCTTGTGATGACACTTCAACTTGAAACTAATTGAATGACTCATATACTGTGACTTGAGGTGTTTTGTGTGATTTTTATTTTCACTGAAAAAGTTCTTGATGGTGTGAACATGATACATATCTACTGGTTGTGGTGGTGGTGAGGATTACAGTACAACAACAAAGTTATGTTATTTACAAACAACAACAAAGTTAAAGTTATGTTATTTACAAACAACAACAAAGTTAAAGTTATGTTATTTACAAACAAAAACAAGTTTAAAGTTATGTTATTTACAAACAAAAACAAAGTCAAAGTTATGTTATTTACAAACAAAAAAAGTTTAAAGTTATGTTATTTACAAACAAAACAAAGTCAAAGTTATGTTATTTACAAACAAAGTTAAAGTTATGTTATTTACAAACAAAAAAAGTTTAAAGTTATGTTATTTACAAACAAAAACAAAGTTAAAGTTATGTTATTTACAAACAAAGTTAAAGTTATGTTATTTACAAACAAAAAAAGTTTAAAGTTATGTTATTTACAAACAAAAAAAGTTTAAAGTTATGTTATTTACAAACAAAAACAAAGTCAAAGTTATGTTATTTACAAACAAAAACAAAGTTAAAGTTTTTTACAAACGAAAACAAAGTTTAAAGTTATGTTATTTACAAACACAGTTAAAGTTATATTATCTAAAAACAAAAACAAAGATAAAGTTATGTTATTTACAAACAAAAACAAAGATAAAGTTATGTTATTTACAAACAAAAACAAAGTTAAAGTTATGTTATTTATATCATATTTCATTACAATGATTCATGACCTCATCAGTTTCATCCTTCATTCATCAATAAAGTCTGGAAACACAACATTCATCAACTGCTACAAACCGGGACATGGAAACTTTTGCCACGTTTAGCAAGTGCTCATGGGAAATGTAGTCTCCCGTTAATAGACTACCACTGTAGTCCACGTGCGTCTCCCGACTTCAAATCGCATAGAATCACTTTAACAACGTTTGCCGTAGAGTGTATTTGTGTGTATTTGTGTCTCTTATTATGGGTCATTTGATGAATTGTTGATCCGACCAATAAAAACCCTCGGATGAACACTATCATCAGGAAAATGTAGAAGAATATAAAACCAGAAGAATTGTTTTCTGCATCTCGGCCTTTGAAAATCGACAATTTGAAAGAAAATTATAAAAAATCATATAATTTAAATAACAATATAAGATTGTTTGGTAAATTAAGTTGAAAAAAATATGATGTAGAGTATTTTACTTAAACTAATTGATTGTTATGCTTTGATTTTATTTTTGCAAAAGTATGCCAAAATGGTTTTAAACATTTATTTTTAAACACATTTGAGCTTTGATCAATTCATCATTGTTGTACAAGGGGCAGAATTACGGGTAAAGTATGAAGAATGTTGTTTACAATTCAAAACAGGTGAAAATTTGACAGCGTTAAAAATTGAAAATAAAATAGAAAATAAAAATAGATAAATCACTGCAAGATTAACATGGAAGTAGATCGCGTGAGATAATACATACATTTTTGTAGACAGTTGGACTGTTTCAGGCGTCGTCTCAGAACCATTACACCTGCAAATTTACCTTCTGGTCAACCAATGTAAAGATATTTTATTTTATATTTTTGTTATTTTATAAAGTTCTCCGTACTGATGAGTACAATAGAGGTCCAAGACCACTTAAAGACACACTAAAATCGACATTAGTTGTTAGTTGTCCTTTAATGAAGGATATACATTTAGATGAACAATTCAATATTCATGTCTAGGTCTCGTAATTCCTGAGGAAAGAACTCCATGACAACATCGAAAAACACGGAAAGATTTTTCTCTATTCACACATGAAAGTGAAAGAAGTATTATTTCTGTTTGCCACTATTTCCAGCACACGCGTGTTCACACCTTCACGTCCAGCACCGTCTTCACCGCCCACTTAAAACCCCAGTGCTGACCAGGACCAGCAGAATATATCAATGAACAGAGATCACACTATATAGGTATTAAGAAGGTATTATTTATAGCGCTTTTCTGGACCAGGGTCACAAAGCGCTTGAACAACCAAAACAATACTATAAACAATAAAATACAGATGTTTCTTGAAGGAGTCAGTAGATCATCAAACACAGATGTTTCTTGAAGGAGTCAGTAGATCATCAAACACAGATGTTTCTTGAAGGAGTCAGTAGATCATCAAACATAGATGTTTCTTGAAGGAGTCAGTAGATCATCAAACACAGATGTTTCTTGAAGGAGTCAGTAGATCATCAAACACAGATGTTTCTTGAAGGAGTCAGTAGATCATCAAACACAGATGTTTCTTGAAGGAGTCAGTAGATCATCAAACACAGATGTTTCTTGAAGGAGTCAGTAGATCATCAAACACAGATGTTTCTTGAAGGAGTCAGTGGATCATCAAACACAGATGTTTCTTGAAGGAGTCAGTAGATCATCAAACACAGATGTTTCTTGAAGGAGTCAGTAGATCATCAAACACAGATGTTTCTGGAAGGAGTCAGTAGATCATCAAACACAGATTTTTCTTGAAGGAGTCAGTAGATCATCAAACACAGATGTTTCTTGAAGGAGTCAGTAGATCATCAAACACAGATGTTTCTTGAAGGAGTCAGTAGATCATCAAACACAGATGTTTCTTGAAGGAGTCAGTAGATCATCAAACACAGATGTTTCTTGAATGAGTCAGTAGATCATCAAACACAGATGTTTCTTGAAGGAGTCAGTAGATCATCAAACACAGATGTTTCTGGAAGGAGTCAGTAGATCATCAAACACAGATGTTTCTTGAAGGAGTCAGTAGATCATCAAGCACAGATGTTTCTTGAAGGAGTCAGTAGATCATCAAACACAGATGTTTCTTGAAGGAGTCAGTAGATCATCAAACACAGATGTTTCTTGAAGGAGTCAGTAGATCATCAAACACAGATGTTTCTTGAAGGAGTCAGTAGATCATCAAACACAGAGATGGTTCCAAAGCTTAGGAGCAACAGTCTGGAAGGATTTCTCTCCCCTGATCCGGAAGTTCAGGAACCATCAGTAGATTCTGATCCACAGACCTCAGAGCCCGAGCTGGGGTGTAAGTCTGGATCAGATCACTGATGGAAGGTCTGACCATGAATAGCTCTGAAAGTAAGAACCAGAATTTTAAAATGATCCTGAAAGAAACTGGCAGCCAGTGAAGAGATTTAAGGATCAGAGAAATGTGAGTTCTTCTACTAGAGCTTTCATTTTTTTTCCATTGACTATGTTATGCAGCCATGTGTGCACAGTTACTCATATACAGTGTTTCTATCAACTATATATTTTCCTGCTCTTAGGTTTGATGAAATCGATTGTGACCCCAATAAATATATCTGAAGTTTATCGTCCCAGAAAGTTAATATAAAAATACATAAAAGCAAATTGTGTTTTTACTTCAACAAATGTATTCACACATGGTTTTGCACCTTTAACAGACACAGTGTAACGGAGAAACACAAGCGACGGTCGAGCACCCTGCAGTTTGCAATAAAGCACTGATATGATGCTGGAATCTCATCATAAAATATGCAATAGTTAAAAAGTAAGACCGAAATCTTTGGGCTCCGGCCAAACACTTACGAGCGCCGAGGAGCCGCGGCAGATTCAGGAGGGAGTGCAGTGGTGTCCTCGATTGTAAGTAGTCTATTCATTTCAGCTCATGAATTAATAAAATGTGTTTTTTTAGCCACTGAACAGCGACCTAAAATACACTTGACTCCAGACACTGGAGATTTAAAAAAGAAAGATAAATAAGTCATTGTAAACGCTCGGACTGTTGTCCATTTCAGCTTTAAATGACCGAGTTTCAACTATTGAGCTCAACTGCTGAGAGAGTGAACGTTAACTAATGAGGGTTGACGATCAGGGAAAGGAACAAAATGCAAATATTTGGATCAGTGCCCCCCCCCCCCCCCCCCCCCCACCCCCAAAAGTAAACAGCAAAACAATATTAGAACAGGAAAAATGGGACTTTGGTGGCCGTTTTGAAAGAATGACAAGAATAAAAAGGACAAAAGTTTAAATTCAAATTATACTGTAGACCAGGCTTCTGTGAGGCTTTTGATACTAACTTACACGTGTTGTATTGATTATTCCTGTTTATATGTGACCATCTTGACCAGAGAAACCAGAGCACGGCACTTCAAGTTTGCTTTTCTGCTGCTTATTATGTTTAGTTATTTATTTTTGCCGATTGGATCTGAAGGTCGGTCCTTGAAAATGTTTCCTAAACCAGTGCAAGTCAAAAAAAGATTGTGGAGATTTGTGTACGAAGATAAATATTCATATTACGCAGTCGATAGTCCCATAAAATCTATTGAACAAAAACTAAATAATAATTTCACCACATTTCAAAGACTAATATATACATATTTAATTAAACTAAAAATTGATAAAGGTCTCTTTGAATCTACAACAGATATCTTCTGGTTTTACTCTTAAAAGGTCAACTAATGATTAATGTAGTAAATGTTGAATCTTCCTCTTTCTCTCCAAGACGCAGTAACTTCTCATCATGACCATGTTTTACACTTTATTACTTTATAAAGTTGCTCTGAAATCTGGACGAACGAGAGGTTACGAGAGTCTATTATGACATAATAATGGCTTCATTCCTCCACCAGCTTTAATCACGCTTTATTTATACAACGAGTCCCCTGGAGCTGGAGACCATTGATGACGCATGGTGACAAACCTCCATGCTTGACCAATCACAGCAGAGTGTGTGGTCAACAAGATTTAATCTCCAGAAAAACTAAGTGTTTTCAGTGGGCGGAGCTTAAGATCATTTTCTAATGTCAATATTTTAATTAAAAGATAGTTTTGTACAAACACACACTGATGATACAATAGAGTCACACATCACGACAACACACACACACTGATGATACAATAGAGTCACACATCACAACAACACACACACTGATGATACAATAGAGTCACACATCACAACAACACACACACACTGATGATACAATAGAGTCACACATCACAACAACACACACACTGATGATACAATAGAGTCACACATCACAACAACACACACACACTGATGATACAATAGAGTCACACATCACAACAACACACACTCACTGATGATACAATAGAGTCACACATCACAACAACACACACACACTGATGATACAATAGAGTCACACATCACAACAACACACACACACTGATGAAAATTGTAATTTAATTTTTGAATGAATACCTGGAGATTAAAAGGTATTTGTAAATCCAAACGCACCTGCATCATCATCATCATCATCATCATCATCATCATCATCATCATCATCATCATCATCATCATCATCATCATCATCATCATCATCCTTCCTGGTATGTTTTTCTCTCCCTCCATCCGTGTCACTGCACATTAGTCGCCCTTTAATCTATAAAAAAAAAAACACAATTTTCTTCACATCTTACACCAGTTTTCATTTAAATATTAACTAAAACTTTGTGGTGATTTGGAACCAACTATACTATAAACAAGCAAAACCATTATCCTTTAAATGGGTATTATTTGTTTTTATGTATTTTCTATCTCCAGATTCACCTTTTCTTAGCTGCAGGAGCCACATGGAGGTCGGGAGGAAGCCTTGTTTGTTTCTGGAGTCGTGGGCCTCAGACTCTGCTCTGAGGTAAAGCACCAGACAAAGAGCAATCACAGAGATCAAGGGTAACTTTGACCCTGACCAGACGGGGGTCGCAGGGTCCCGGCATTGGAGACAAGGTTAGTAAATGATTGTCTTGTGATGAAAAAAGACAAATGTAGATCCGACCCTTCGTGGCCCCTCCACGTCAAAACCAAGAGGATTCCCAAATTGATCGTGGAACATCGGAGGAAGATGTTTCTTGGAAACATTGAACTGATTTATCTGGTATTCTGTCAGTGTTTGACAGGTAGTAGTGGCGACTAAACACATTGACCTGGTCACAGATACCTACCGAAGATTAGAAAACATGTCCAGAGAGGCAGTGAAATGTACATTTAACACAGTCAAGGACATATTTTTCACTTTAATAATCAAGAAAATGTGAGGTAATAGAATCACGATTCCAAACATTCTAACATCATAATTTAAAGAAAAAAATGAGGGTTTATCATTTACTTGTGCTGCGTAAATCATTCCACTGCATGGATGGATGATAAAGTGACAAATACACTTCATTAATGTTGAGCGTATAGTAATTAATCACGTATAATTTGTGTGTTAAAATGCTTCGACACACACACACACAAAAGCAGCTTATTGACGCAAGGTATGAAAAATCCTATAATAAAAGACACACAGTAGTTATTATAATTATAAACCAGACTTCCTTCTTCAACCCCTCAGAAATACAGCAACACTTCATGTACATACATGTTTCTTGAAGGAGTCAGTAGATCATCAAACACAGATGTTTCTTGAAGGAGTCAGTAGATCATCAAACACAGATGTTTCTTGAAGGAGTCAGTAGATCATCAAACACAGATGTTTCTTGAAGGAGTCAGTAGATCATCAAACACAGATTTTTCTTGAAGGAGTCAGTAGATCATCAAACACAGAGATGGTTCCAAAGCTTAGGAGCAACAGTCTGGAAGGATTTCTCTCCTCTGGTCCTGAAGTTCAGGAACCATCAGTAGATTCTGATCCACAGACCTCAGAGCCCGAGCTGGGGTGTAAGTCTGGATCAGATCACTGATGGAAGGTCTGACCATGAATAGATCTGAAAGTAAGAACCAGAATTTTAAAATGATCCTGAAAGAAACTGGCAGCCAGTGAAGAGTTTTAAGGAGAAATGTGAGTTCTTCTACTAGAGCGGCTCAGAATTCTGGCTGCAGAGTTTAGTATGAACTGCAGGCGAGACACATCCTTCTTCTTTAAACACAAAATAAACTGTTACAATAGTGTAAACGAAAGGACACAAACGCATTGTTTTTGGTGATTGGATGTGATCAAAGATTTTATTTCAGTTTTCTCCAAATAACTACAATGAGATTCGAGGAAGGTTTTCCAACGGACTTAAAAACAAATTATTAATAAATTTTAAAATGAACCAGCTTATATGAGCTTAAATTAAACTCAAACTGTAGAAACCTTGATTTAATATAGACATAACAGTTAACATAACAACCTTGATTCCAAGGTGATTCCATTTTATTTATTTACTCACATATTTTGACCCTGAAGACCCGAAGCAGATTGAAGCTAAAATAGGATGAAAGGCAGTCGTCGGTGTTGAACTATTGCCAGAAAACACATGAATGCAAAAAAACTGTTCAAACAATCATAATTATTTAGCATTTAATGTCCTCAGTGTAAAAGCCAACATGACAAATGATTTGACAATGAATTGCCCACATGTTCGTCCGTTTGAATTAATCAATCACTCGGAAAAAGAAACTCGGCCACAAGGTAACGTTCAACATATCAGACAGAGTTCAGAGAATTGCGTAAAATAACTACCTCGTTAATCTATAGGAGTATCTAGACTAGGCTGATGCTTCTCTTCGTAACATTGTGAGATGCTTTCAGAGAGTTGATCATTTTATGGATTAATGAAGCCAGGGAGGTCGTTCAGCTCACTTCCGGGGCCTTCGGGTCACCTTGACCCTGAGATGACACAAGGGTTAACAGTAGAAGTTGGTTGAAGCTGACCAGAAGCAAGAGAACCACAGACATATTTTAAAGGCAAAGAACATTCAGGAAAGTGTTTCCTTTTTTACCTAAAAACTGCTCATCATCCCTGTCTGAATGTAAAATTATTGAACGTATTTTTTCTTTAAACACTTGACAAAAATGTACTATTTTTAACTCTGTTTGGATGTGTAATAGCTTTACAAATAACCTTTACTTACTTACTTACACTGGGAATCGATCCTGGACCCACATTTGAATTCAGTGAAACTTCTTTCATTTTGAAGCTAATGAAGCAAACTTCCCTCCAAACATTTAATGCATCATTTGCATTGCATGCTCCGAATTACAGCCTTTACTTTTGTTTAACAGCCTGCATTAAAGAACAACAGTGAACATAGTTGTCCACTAAAAGTTTAACATAGCAAATTAAAACTTTCTGGCAAGTCTCTGAGAGAGTGCTTTCTTGGCCGACCTCCACCGTCCGTCTCGGAGCCCATGTTCCTCCACCGAGCGAAGCCGAGCCTTCGTGACGGAATCATTTCTGACGGCGGCGTAGTAATCGGAGAAACTGCCCAACGTGGAAGGACTGTTTTTCGCAATTGAAGATAAATAAGAAAACCTTCAATATTTGTGTAAATCCTCCGCAGTCGTTGTCGTCGCCGCAGCCTAGTTTTAGAGCCATCGCTCGTAAAATCATTCTGAAGATAACAAGGACACTTTTTTTTCAACACCTGCTGCTTGTATGAAATATTTCTGACCCACTTTGCAAGTACCCACTGGCTTCTGATTGTCAAGCGGCATCATAAATAAGCTTCCGCTTGTTACCGCAAACATGCAAATTACCCTTTGTGTACACACGCATGATGGACAACTTCCAAGAACACGTCGGCTTAAGAGGCGACATCATATAACGAGGTGACGAGCGGCGTGGTAATTATTTTACGAGGGTGCTCTGCCAATAAATGATGCAAAAGATAAAACACACAATCTCCTCTAAAGGTGTCCTTTTATGACAACATCTCCGGCGTGGTAGTTGAAGTGCTATCTTCAGACGGTCTTCAATGTTTCCTGTTGTGTGGGAATTCGGTGAAATGGCAACAAAAAAACGATCCTGCTGAGATTTGAAGAGATGTAGCGGAAAACTTGCCGCCGGGCTTATTCCCACTGCTTGCTCATTGTCAGTCATATTTAAAAATACCGTTGGCCCAATACATCGGTGGTTTTGTTGGCCTTTAAATGTGTGATTGACGCATGTTTTCCGAGAGAAATGTCACTGTTGAATATGCCATCTGGTGTCGTACTTTTGTTGTGCGGCAGATATATAGTGTTTTCAATCCCTCCATCAAGTTGATGCTAAATTCATGTACGCAGATATCTCGCAGTCAAAGGTAATAAAAACATGTCTTCATCAAGTGAAGTTACTCAACTAAAGCTAAAACAACTCACGTTGGTCACATGGACACTCTCTTGATTGAAAATATGTTGGCTCCCCCTGTGTCAGAAGAGTGCAACTGCAATGTCAGGGAACTTCCAGTTCCATATTTTCTTCACTACTAGTTGCTCTGGAATATTCTGAAAGTGGTACCAGGAAATAAAAAATGCAAAATGAAGAAGAAAAACAAAACACAAATATGAGTTTCTATGACTATGAGTCACATTTTTGGTTGGCCGTGCTCTGAGACAGTTTGCGTTGCATTAAGGGGAAAATGCAAAAAAGTAATTGAGTATCTTCTGCTATTAACTAGTAGTTTCTTGTTCATATGAACTTTATTTATTCTGCTCATTTATCCTTTTCTTTTAGTTTGCATTTTTGTTTAGTGTTTCTCGTTTGTCTCTATATTTATCTCCTAAAAGAAACTTGTAACTTGTACTGCGTAACGGCTACTATGTACATGTTGGATGGAAAACAATTTTTGGTTAAACTTAGCATAAAATTGTCTATATTTGATACGTGTTTCAGTTTCATATTTAGAAAACACTTTAAAGACGTTATCCGTAATATTTGAAAGAGTATTTCTGGCTCCCCCTATTGTTCTCATAGTATAAGTACAGGATCACCCAGATTATCTGTTACACAATGAAAAGCTGTTTCCCATTTTAACTGTCGGTGATCCACTGTCTTAAGCAGTTTCATGATCACGTGGACGTGCAAAATTAAACATTGAATATTAGAGTTAAAAAGTACGGCGACAATTTAACTGTTGTTAAAAAATGTTACAATACAAGAAAATCCGGAAAAAAAAACACGTCAAAATGTTTCGTAATTCTGGTTTGTGTGTTCCGTATAATTAATCGTCTCTAAATAGTTTTAGATAATTATATTTATCTTTTTCAACCATGCTTCCTAACACAGTGTTTCTAAACTGTTCACTTTCCTTCCAAATCTGTTAAAACAATTCTGACTGTGACTATGAGACTAGTTTGTGGCTTCAGAGGAAATTAACTGGCTCTGCTTGTTGTCAACTTGTGTATTTCTTCTTCTCCAGGACTTTGAACGGCACCATCGTGAGACTCTTTTGTCAGTTTTTGATATCTTGACGAATGGAACTGACGAGGACTGGGAAGAGATGCTGGGCGGCTTTCAGAAGGTCTGCCTATTGAAGGAAGAGCCGGATGAGATTAGAGGCCACATAAAGTGTTTCTGACACTGGTAAATCACTTTTCCACAGCAATTACCACAAAATAGCTTTTATTTCAGCTGGGAAGGGCAGCAGTATGGCTGTCAGCAAATACAAGCCCAGATTTCCCGAGTACAGTAAATCTTGAGTGGGTTTGATGGTATTTTAATGACCTGCCTTGTCCTTTACGTTGCTCGCAATCTGATTACTTGTGATGGAGGACAAAAAGGCTAATTGAAACGTCACTCAACAGTTAAATTAGTTTCTTTTCCGACACTTCAAATATTGAGATTAGCTGGAACATCATCATTTTGCTCTTCAACACAGGCCACGAGAGGTCTCTGGATCAACTCACTACTGCAGCAAACCAGGTTCTGTTTCTCCCTTTTTTTTCGGTTTCAGATGGTTTTTTTGGTGGGAAGAGTAGATCTGTCAAAGCCTACACGACCATCACGAGTGGAGACCAAGGATTGAAAACATTCCCCTTTTTACCAGATATTTTGACTTTTGTAAAGTATCTTTTTCCATGTATGCACATTAAGGTATTAATAAGTGACTCATTTAAAGTGATAGTTCACCCAAAACTTTACTTATTTTCTACTTTACCCTTATGCCGACTGAGAGATTATCTTTAGAGTTATTTTGAGAGTTACAGACAAAAATGTTTGTTCATCATAATGTTGTGATTGGAGCTCAGTTGTCTTTGTCTTTATCTTCATCCAAAATGACACATTTGATCACATCCAATCACCAAAAACAAGGTTAAAATATAGACTTTTTTCCAAACAAATCCTCATGTCGCTCTAAACAATTTGTCTGAACACGATCTAGAGCTTTCAATCCAGTTCAGTGGCGAAAGTGAAACATGTGTAATTCAAGCAAGAACAGCGGCAACATTTGCTCGTTGTTTGCATCATGGGTTAATAACTATTAAAGATAAAAATGTATATATAAGTATGAGAGGTGGAAATAATCATGATTATCTTCTTCTACTTATCGAGGTCGAGGGGGCAGCAGCTTCATCAAGGGGGGCAGGACTGACGATCTTACCTTCCCTCGCTCATGACTTCATTATGATTATTATTGGCACAGTAATAAGAATCTAGAGGGATGACTCTTTCCTGTGGATGTACATTGTTTGACCTCTTTGGTACGCGGCCCACTAAAATGTTATGCCACCCACATCAATAAGCATTTACATCATCGCTTAAAATCATACGCTCGTTCTGAATCATGGGTCGCTGCCTATCGTTCTGACCAAAGCCTCGGAGGAATGGATTCCGTATCTGTGATCTGTGTATGTAACAATAAGATTTATATCAATTTCATATCAATGTATGGAATAATTTATACTTTCTATTAATGTGAATTCCATTAATAACCACATGGTCTGCGCCGCTCTCTGGGCTCGTGCTGTGTTGTGTTGCTCTCTGGTTAAGACAGCTGTTGCAGTGAAGCAGAGTAGGTGGAAGACGACCTTCCGTGACCTGACAGGAGATGTGCAGGAGATCCAAACTTTGATTACCAATCACGATGTGTAACAACGAGGTGTAACAACATCACGCCACCCACACGTGCACCCAGAGAATTACCAGTTCCAATCGGATTTCAACATGGAATTGTTGTTCAGTTTTGCAGGTGAAAACAAAATAATCGATTATTTGTGCACGGTTTCCCTACTTTCCACACGGATGCAGGTCCAACAACATCTCAAATGGAGTCTTAAATGCTGCAATTTTACATTGACAGACATTTTTATTGGATATTTACTTCTGGGTTATTACACATAGATATTATGTTATGTCTGCCTAAATTTAATAATTTAATAATCACAATTAAATAAAAATGAAATCAAGTATGGACTTAATTAAAATACAGATTTCATTTCATTTCCAATTGATGATTTAAAAAAAAAACAACACATAAATCTCAGTTTTGCATCCAGTCAGTGCAAACTTGACCCAACAGTTAGTTGTCAATAGTTTTCTTCCTTATCTGAGTACTTGGCAGCTACCTGGCAAACAGTAGTTCAAGCATAGCAGAATTCCTGGGGTTAGGGTTAGGGTTAATTGGCTACTAAATTAAAATGTGAGGTCGGCAGAAATGTACGTACATTGGCCTTAATTTGTATAAATTTAAAGGCTAAATCCATAGGATTACTTTTCTAGCACTCCCTGGTGCAGAAACATTGTTACTGTAAAAAGTTGTTCATAGTTTTTTTTTGCCTTAGCGATTTTCTATGATTTATTCTAGACAAACGTAGACTATATACAGTGAATTTCTCCTTTTGTGGTCCAAGTAACTCCAAAGAGTTACATGAAAACTATGCTGTAAACTGAGTCCTGTCCAGGGTGTCCCCCGACTCTTTCTAGAAATAGGAATAGGCTCCAACCATCCCCCCGTGGCCCTTATAATAAGTGGCCCAGAAAATGAATGAATGAAGGGTTAGAGATTTCCTCAACAAAGGCTTGTCTGTTCAAAATGAAAGTCATTACAGAAAAATATTTTTTTTTAAAAAAAGGTAAAAATGTTACATAGTGTTGGTTTAATTTTCCACTTTAATATATACAGTATAATTTTTTTTTTCTGTACAGTGATAAACTCTCCATCGCCCAGATCCGCGCTTCAGTCCTGATAGACCGATGGGTGAACCGATAATCAGACAGACTGAGCAACTAATCGTGGAAACACAGACAGGAAATGCAAAAAGACAAAGAAGTTTGATTGATTCAGTTTATGTGAATATAACATTGTCAGGTGCTCACGGAAAATAATTGTCTTTCTTGGCGTAATATTTGTACAATGTCGAGCTTTAAATAGACGCTGGTCCCCTTTTCAAAATTAATTGAGAAGCGCCGCCTGGATCTGCATCCTCGCGGAGACGGGTTGGGTTGATATGCCTGCGTGTTTCATCATCGCACGTATTACTGTCGCTGTAAACAATGAAGACAAGAGCAGCGGAAAGCTGGGTGAACATGCTCTCCAAGACTTGCTTGCTCCACATAAATCAAAGGAAATCACTGCCAGATCGAGGATTGCGGCCTGTGTTGTGCAAATGAATCCTGGCTGGCGAATAACTTAATAAATCCTTGCCATATTATTTCAGCTTCTGATAATGGGAGATCATAAGAGTGAGATAAAGTGTGGGAGGAGGGAGAATACATCTGACTGTGAACCCCTCTCGTAGAACATGAGGACAGGACTTTGATATATAAAAAAAACAGCTAAGTTATAGCTATAGATGGATGGAAGACGGATGGATGGAAGGTTAGGTAGAACTTTATTGATCCCTCAGGAAGGATAGATGAATATAGATTGACAGACCAAAGGATAGACAGAGGGATGGACAGACCGACCAACCGATAGACTGACAGAGAGATGGACTGACCAGTAGGTCAACCAGCAAACCAACACAAGGACGAATCGACAGAAGGTCTGACAGAGAGAAAGACCAACAGACCGACTGATGGACAGAGGGACAAACCGACCAGACAGATGGACGGACTGATCAGTTGGTCAAGCTTAGAGGCTGAAAAAACCAATCCATCGACCTACAGTCAGAGGGACGGACGGACCAGTTGGTCAGTCAAAAAATAATGGAAAGACAAAAAGGACCAACCAGTCGACCTATAGAGAGAGGGACACATGGACCAACTGGTGGACAGGCTGAAAGACTGATGGGTGAACTGATAAGCAGACATACAGACGGATGGACTGACCAGTCGTCCACAGACCGAACCACCAACGACCGACAAATAGATTAGATATAAGTAAAGATAGTCATCCAACGAACTGACAACAGGACCGACAGAAGGCCTGACAGAATCATCCGATTGACTGACAGAGAGAGGAACTTACAAACTTATCAATTGACGATAGACAGAGGGGAGGACCGATAAAGGGACGGACAGACGGAGGGATAGACTGGCTCGTTGTTCATCCAACCAATCAACTGAAAGACCAACCAACCAATCGACCTACAGAGAGAGGGATGGACAGACCGACCAATGGACAAAAGAAAGACTGAACAACAAATGGAGTGACGAATAGATTAGACAGAAGGACCAACAGAATCGTCCGATTGACTGAGAGAGAGAGAGGGACAGGCCAACTGACCAATGGATAGAGCGATAGACCGATACAGGGACGGACAGAGGGATGGACTGACCTGTCGTTCAAGGAGAGAGGGAGGACAGACCTACCGATGGACTAATAGATCTGAAATAAGTAAGATTTTAATTAAAGCAAAGTAGTGCAAAACATTAAATACAAAAGTCTTTGAAGTGAAATGACGACAAAAGGCACATGAGGTTGCCTCTCGTCCCAGTGACTCAGCACAAATACGAGGGGGGCTATCTGCCGTCAGGAAGGTATAAGCCGCTGACAGATTCGGGATCAGTGTCAGATGCAAGCTAATGCCAAAGGTCTGGATCGGCGCAGGAAGATGAAATGACTCTAGTCACCTGAATCCGTGATGTCTTTGTCCGACAGCCCCCGAGGGATTGGAGGAGAAAAAAAAAAAGCAGAAAAGTTTTTCTTCCACTTCATGTGCATTTGTTCTTCTACCATCTTCAAACCATCGGTGAGGTCACATGCGCTGTTTTGATAATGAAGTCTAACTTTAGCGTTGGCCATGTAAATGTACGTTTTTTTTCGTCGACATAAATCTAGCTGCAGTAACATAAAAGGACTTCATTTTCAACTATATTTTTTCCTTTCATGTCGATCACTGCACAGACTTGCGTGAAACCCTTCACACCAATTAAGTTGGTTTGCTTAGACGTTTTGACAGGATTACACAGTAGACCTCTGAGAAGCAGCGTGAAGCAACTGTATTAAGATACACTGACAAAGCTTTTAAATAATTAGGTGTTATTTGAATGATTGGTTATTGAAGGTCTATGACATTAATTCAGGTGATAATAAGATTTTTTTTCTGTTCTGTTCGCATTTCCCCGCTGGTTTTGCATGCTAGTTCAAATATATCTATCCATCTATTAGAAATGTTTGCTTGACAGCTTGAGAAACATATATATCCTCTTTCCAAAGAAATATTGCAAAACAAACTCAAGTCAAAGTAAAAGTCTGTATCAATATTATTCAGTCAATGCATTTATGATTAAAGGAGTGACGGGAAAAACAGTTATGAGTTCGGTTGAAAAAGTACACTTTGAAAACGCTTCATTTTCATCAAAGAAAATAATTGTGCAACTTTAAAAGACGCACACCTTTGCATGGCCTTTACAAATAACGTTCTCTCGCATGATCCGCATCGTTTATGCTTTTTTTTTCTTTTTGTCCCTCTCCTCTTTGTTTTCTCTTCAACTGTCAATGGAAAAATATGTAATTGAGAATCCTGCAGTGACAACTAAATCGTCCAGGTTCCAGTCTGTGGTGTCAGCTCTACCCATCTTCTGCGTGGTTAGGTTTAACCTTACAAGGGTTTTCTCTTGAGTACTCTCCTGGCATGTTGCACTTTTTAAGATCCCTTTGTGGCAGTGTTTTTTCTGTTTAGTTTCAGTGTCCATATTACTGTGTTGACTTCCAAGTTATTTTGGTTTGTGCAGATTCTTATTTTTCCCTGTCCTTCTATTTGTTATTAAGTGATTTTACTCGTGTTTGTAGTTGACCTTTAGCTTTTCTTATGAGTTCTGGTTTTGTGGTCTCTTGGTATTCATTTGTGTGTTTTACTAGCCGGTCGGAGACACCTTTGGGTTCTACTTGTTGTCTGATGTTTATTTAATATTTGCTTGAATAAATGCCTTCTTTGACTCTTGTTGCGTCGAGTGTCCTGGTCTCCAGTCTCTTCATCCAACTTTTGTGGCAAGAGCAAAAAGATTTCCGTGGTTTTTTTTTGGTGAGTAAGTACCTTTAGAAGATCAGTCCCTACGAGTGTATGATTGAGTTAAACTTTTAATCCAATCCTCAGTTGGTCAGTCTTTGAATTGTCTGTCATGGTACATTTGCATTCAGGTTCCCTATTGTGTTCTTCGCCTGAAGCCCCTGTTATCAGCAGTCACTCAATGGCAGCACGACTGTCAATTCCTGGAGCTGTGAAATCACTGGAAGTTCACAAATGACACAGCTGCCATGTTTATTTTATTGTGTTCCTTCACCCCACACATCCCTAGACATTTTCTCGCTCGCCTCAAAGGCATCACGGTAGAAAAGTCTGCCGTTTGTGTCGTCTCTCGCTTCAATTTGGCCACTTAGCATTCAGCAGCAGGACAGCGAAGAGGGGATTGTTGTACCTGGCGGAAATATTGACAAGACCTATTGTACTTCTAAAGGACTCATGATCTGAATACACATGAGAGGGACTCGCATCAGAATGACAATAATTCAATGCTGAATAGAAAACTCAATTTGAATGAAATATGGTTAAATATTTTTGAAAAATAAACTGTTCATGTTAGTTTTAATCCCACTCGAGAGTCAATAATAAAATACCTAATGACTCTATTTGACGTTTCAATGCATCTGCCGACATGAGGACTTGTTCAATTTAAAAGCTTAACCATTAAGTATTCAGAATACTATGTCTAGTCCTGCGCAAAATATTGAAACAACTGTTTATACAGGATCTTAAAATGTCAACGCTGCGCCGTCGTCTTTTGAATTCTAAAGAGCTTTTACCCGTCATCTCCGATTCCTGTTCACCACTAGCAGCGCTGGCCTAGCCTGACGCACGCCCTTAAACTCAGTCTCGTCCTCCGCCCAACCTGCCAGCCGAGTTCCCTTCGCCTGTCTCCTCTTCCCGTCCAACTCCTAATGGGCCCAAATAGAGAGTGACAACTCATCCTGTTCCCAAACAAAATCCATGATTAATGTTTCAGTCGTCATGTTTTTTTTAAAAAACAGCCTGCTCCCGGGGACTCGCCTCTGGACTAAAATAGATTAATACACGAGCCGAGTGCACACACAGAATGAGAGACACTGCTTTTTTGGTGTCATCCTCTCGTAATGCTCAAATAACGGCCATTGTTTATGGCAGCACTACACTCAAAGGTGCTTTCAAGGGAGGACCATAAAGCCATCTGAATCCTCTGGAGTTTATTGTGCTATCTTTTTAATGCTGTATTTGTTCTTGTTAGGAACTTGAAATCTTGTTTCACAGCTTTGCATACTTGTGCTTTATGGCACCTTTTTAAGAGTAGAGTGGTTACCTTGAGCTTTAGTGGGACCTTATCTCAAATAAAAAGTCAGAAGAAAGAAGAGTAAACCTGACAGTATAAAGAATATAAACTGTTTAGTGTAGAATTGGAAATATATTTGGGTCTCTTAGTTGAACTGGAAGTAGATTTTTAAACGACTCCAAATTTATCTTCATCAAAGGAGAAGATTTTGAGCGAACATATTTACGTGCTTTTTGTTTCATACTCTCATGCTTTTATTATTTTTGTTCCTCCCCTCTTCTGTTTTTACTTCAACTACTCATTGAACAGATCAGCAATTTAGAATCCTGCGGTGACAACTAACTCTGCCATGTTCCAGTCCGTGGTGTCAGCTCGTCCCATCTTCTGCACAGACAAGTTTAACCTCTTGGGTGTTCATGTCGTGCTCAGCTATTTCAGATCCCTCTGTGGGAGTGTTCTTGAACCTTTACACTTTCTTTTCCTTTTTATTGAATGTGTTCTAAATCTACTGGTTGCTTTGAACAGTAACCTCCTGAGGGATCAATAAAGTTTTACCTTATCTTACCTTACCTTACTTCCGATTCCTGGACTAATGTAGTATAAATTGGACGCGTGGATGAGGTTAAACACCAAATAAACTGTTTTTATAAATATACTAGATCAGTGGTCCCCGACCTTTTCCAACTCAGGGCCCATTTTTAAGTCTCAAAAAACCTTTGGGGCCGACCTTTGACCGCATGAATATGAAGGCATTATAATCAATCTCATTTCCTTGTCACATGTATAATACTCCAAGGAAAAACAATATAATGAAAAATGTTTAATATCATTTTAAACTTAATGAATTTTAACATTAAAAACATTATTATGTGTACTTTTATTTTTATATAATTACAGCCACCCTCCCACAACAAAAAATGATACCATTTTGGAAACGATTTATGGCCCAATAGATAGTTCAGCCTCCAGAGATAGTTTTTGGTCCGTTGAATATCATTTTCATGCAACACAATTTTCTTTAAAAAAACATAACGAAGAAAATTTGACGGCAAAGTCCAAAATTTGTCATCTGTGCCCCGGAGCAGATTCAACAAGAGAATGTTAAGTGGAGAATAATTTAATGGTAAAAACATATTGAATGTCATAAGACACGAACGACTGAGTCAAATGAAGAACTAAGTGAAGCTGCTAAGCGTCCGTGCAAATATGCAGTCTTTCCTTCACAAAGCTCTCAATTTAATGCTCGACTGGCTCAAGATTCTGATGCGTCTTGTTTTGAACTTCGTAAAGAAATATCCTCGTGTCGGTTTCACTTCATCCAATAACACACCCCGGAGGAAGCCTTAGGTACGAATACAATGAATCATGTAATTTCTAATATATATATATATATATATATTTTATCTAAACATAACTGACACCCCTGAGATGCTTAAGAAGAAGAAGATTGTAAATATGTCAGTTTTACTGTAGTCAAGAACTAGGAATTCTACGGTAATAAAAAATGTTATTACGAAACACACGAGTTCAAATACGACTCTTCCCACTCACCCCTGTAGCACTCTCACTCTTGAGGGAGCTCGTTCAAGAATACGTTGTGGTTTGAATCAGAAGGTGTTCAGTGACGAGCTTGACAAAAAAAAATCATGTTCATGTGTTTATTTCAGAAAAACTATGCAGTCAAAGAAGGAAACGACTTCTGATTCGTTGAACAGTAAATCCACTGACCTTTGACCTGAACTTGAGAACTATCTGCTAATAATAAACTGTGTAGAACATGTTTTTTTTAAATATACCAAAATAAAACCTAAATTTGATGAATCCCCTAAAGCTTGCTACTTTAATGTCAACCATGAAAACATATAAACGATTATTTCATATTGTGATGAAGACAAATAGATATATTTTGCTCAAGGATTTACGGATAAAATCTCATTTTGAGTTGAATCAATCGGTATCTTTATTTATTCTGTAAGAATAAAAATCAGGAAAACGATCAACCAACATAATAACACGTCTAACAGACAATTTAACAAATCATTTTTAAATATCACAGAAATGAGTTTGAAAATAATAACAAGTTAAAATAAACGACTGACAAGTTAATTATGTTAACATGTTGATCTCAGAAAATAAAGCTTAAAATAAACAATGATGACATTTTTTAATCTCGTCCAATTAAGGGATTTAACAATCCATTCAATCGCAAGGTTTCCTTTGCTGACCTCCGTCTTCGGTGTCAGTGTTTTTTTCTGTCAAATTTCAGCCTTTTTAAATGACATCGGAATGAAAATGGAAAACATTGTTTACGTGATTGATTCCCTCGTTTGAAGGGCGTCCTGAACGCTGTTGTTGCCTCGACCTTCTTCTTCTTCAACTTCTTTTGACTGGTCTTGGTTATTACTTGGTTAATTTGTTTTTTTTAATGCTCAGAGATTTTTTATTTTTATGAAAAATGAATAAAGTGGGAACCTCTGTTTATAAATCCTCTCTTAAATCCTCTTTTGAAGAAAAAGAACATTTTCTACAAACAAATTTGAATTATTATTTAAGATGAAATCATTGCAGTTATTCATTTGCAAAAACTCCCAGATAACCAGCAGCATGTGAGCGAAACAAATCGATGGAACATACGCATATTGACCACGACACTTTCACACATAGAAGGAGAGAGATTAGAGCTGAGGGAAATCATTGCTCTGAGCTCAAGGATTTACGTCTTGCACCGTGTTCTCTGGATCGATAGAGTTTTCCAAAGGGGTCATTCTTATTTGAGGTGAAAGCTATTGGCCAACGTCCATCTGGTTTGTGATGCTGCTTATGTTGGTTTTTTTTCAAGCCTTTATCCCAAGTTTATGATCTCAATCTCTGCTTCTCTGCAGTACAAAAGATGGTGATTGTTGAAACACATCCCAACAACATGATGTTTCGACTCTGGTTCATGATGGGAATGGACTGAACAATTACCTGCACGGATCCCTTTACTTTGAATCATTCGACTGGTTCTATCTTTTTTGATACCAATTTTATAAGATCAGATCAAGCAAACATTACACGTTGTACGAATCTCAGTTTTAATGTCTTTGGTAAAATTCCACTGCAAGAAAATAAAAAATGAAAAGAATACTTGCTATCGAGTGTTAAATCGATCTGCTGTTGTCTGTCTTTGTAATTTATCTTTTTTTTTTCATAGAAATCAACACATTATGAAGTTTTGATCAGGTGTGGGTATCAAAACTTGTTACCAAAAGAAGAAGCATGTTTTAATACTTTGTACTACAGAAGTATTTTGGTCGCTGCCAGCTTATATATATCTATTTATCCATCCATCCATCCATCCATCCATCCATCCATCCATCCATCCATCCATCCATCCATCCATCCATCCATCCATCCATATGGGCATTACAACTACTTTGACTGTATATCAAGTTCAGTCGATAAACTTATAGTACATAGTTTAGGTGAAGTAAACTGTAGCACATAAGAGTTTAAGCAAAAACTGTTTTATGGAAAACAACCAAAGGGTTGTGAAGATGCGTATAAATATTTGATCAGGGGTCAAAGTTTACGATATATTTGTGTATCAATACTGTCAACACCTCTATTGTTCACACATTCACTAAACTCAAAATCATTTTTTGCTGCAAATCTGCTCAAATATTCCAAACACAAATATTTCCACTTGTTCATTGAGCTTAACTCGGATACTTTTAAGGGTTCTCCGTCTCTTTATAACTGATGAAGCTAACATCGAGTAACACAATCACCCTGATGAACTCTCAAATTGCACGTACTGTAGTTGAAAATACACAAAATGTTCTTTCTTAACATTGTTCAACAGCTCTACGTGATTTTATTTGAGGAAATGTTCAGTAAAACACTTTCTGCACATTTGATTCTTCACCTTAATTCTGGTTTAATTCGTATTAAACTCTGAAAAGTCTATGACTGAACACTTTCCTTTTCGTCTATTTAATCAATTGAATGTTTATACACACAAACCCAATTAACGAGAAGGAACGAACTGACTAAAGAAGAATAGAATCACTCATCTATTGAAAGGCTGCTGTCATTTGAAAAACTTCAATCTTGCCGATGAAAACAACGCCTGCTAGAGATCGTTTTCCTGGTGAAGTATTGAAAGATTAACCCTGAAAAGGTCTTGAAAGAAACATTCATTCTTTGAACTAATTATTTTTCTCTCGCATGCAGCAGACGTAGGTTTTGAAGTTCCTATTAACAACAAAACAACAAGGACTCAACTGTTGTGGCTGGTAAACAAATCTTAATGCACATTTGGTACGTTCACACTCAAATTGGGTAAGATTGGATTCAGGAAAACGATTTAAGGATAGAAAATTGTTAAATTGTTTCACAAATTAAATAGATTTTTTTTTTTTAAATGAGTTTAACATAAGTAGGTAAGTAAGTAAGTAAGTAAGTAAGTAAGTAAGTAAGTAATTGTTATTTGTATAGCGCTTTTCCAGACCAGGGTCAAAAAGCGCTTAAACAATCAAAACAATACTCAATAAAGTATATACTTTAAAGGTCAAGATAACACTGATAACACAACAGGAGTTCCAGAAAATCAAGGAAAAGCCTGAACAAATAGAAACGTCTTGAGATGTTTCTTAAAGGAGTCAGTAGATCATCAAGAGCAAAGAGAGAGAAGATTGTTCCAAAGCTTAGGAGCAACAGCCTGAAAAGATTTCTCTCCTCTGGTCCTGAACAGTTTGCGTGGAACAATAAGTAGATTCTGATCCACAGACCTCAGAGCCCGAGCTGGGGTGTAAGGCTGGATCAGATCACTGATGGAAAGGTCTGACCATGAATAGATCTGAAAGTAAGAACCAGAATTTTAAAATGATCCTGAAAGAAACTGGAAGCCACTGAAGAGTGATAAGGATCGTACTATAGCCCTATTCACACGGGATAAGTATTACCTGAGGGACCTCTGTGTTTTGTAAATGACATCCTCTGCGTTATTTTAAGTGAATTCACACGAGATAATATACGTCTGTGAAATAGTCATTTTTACTGACATTACCTAGAGATACACATGTAAAACCAGTTACTGAAAGAGAAAGTTAGTGTAACCAAGCGCTCTTCGTTTAGAGAAGGTAAAGTGGAAAACCATTTATTTTCTTTCGTTTCTCAACTTATGCAGACGCTCAACAGCGAGAGCGCTGCCCTGCACTTACATTTGCCTCAACATTATTCTTACAGAACAGACACTGTTACAGTAGTGTAACCGAGTGTATTCGTGTGGGAAACAACGAGAACTTAGTTTGTAGCTGTGCAGCGCGCACGTCTTCTTTACTTTCGTCATGATGAACACCCCCCAACAACAATGAACTACAAACGTGATTTACTTTCTTTTCAACCCCTTCAAAATAAAACAGCAGAAGTAAATATTAACACAATGGTGAGTGCATAGAAGTCACTTACAGTGTCATATATGCAGCATTCACAGTTACAAACACGGACATGCGAATTCACACGGGACTAGTATTATCACGTGTGTATGTTTGGTGAATTACAGTCGATCATTTGCGGCGGAATTATCACATTGCAAATCACAGACATGGCGCATTCGCATGGGATTAAAACTCAGACATTCTACACAATTATTACAAATTACCAGAGGTCTACAGGTAACACTTATCCCGTGCGAATCGGACATATGACAGTGAGAGACTGTGGCATGAGTTACACAACGAGAGAGTTACTTCACTTTGGCAGTTGTGTCAACGTGAGAGCTGTATCAACGTTTTTAATGCAGCTTGTGTTTAAAAAAATAAATAAATTAGCAAAGACATGAATAAAAAATGAAGTAGAAGGCTATAGGACACAATGAAGAGATTTCCAGATGATGTAACAGTTAGTTAAAAAACTGTTAAATGGATCGAAGTATTATTATAAAGTAGTTTTGAGCCGCTTTTAAATGGACATGTTTACCCTGAAGCCGACATTAGGGTCCTTCAAGCGTCCCTAATGCCTGAGAGCAGATGTCTCACCGAGGGGATCATACATACGCTGGGGTGTGGCGGGAAACCATGAACAAAAATATCTTATGCTAATCCGGCTTCCTACAGATGTTGACTTGCTTTTAACGACGGTCTGCACCATCGGCTCACTGGAAGAACCGACACTCGATGAGCTTCCACTGAATGCCAACGCAGCTTCCACCGATCAACGAAGGGCTGATGATGAATCAATAGTTAAAGTGTAGAAGTTTTTAGTTTTTTCTTCTGCTACTGAATCTATCGATCCGGATGAAGAATCCAGTTCATATGTTCGCACCAACATATACACACATCGGCCAGGTTTCCGAGGTTGTTCTTAAGTAACTTCTGGGATCGATGACACGCAGTGACAAACTTTCCTGCTTGACCAATCACAGCAGAGTGGATGTGGTTTTGCCAAACAAGATTGTATCTCCAGAAAAACAAAGTGTTTTCAGTGTTCATAGCTTGAGGCCATTTTCTTATGTCACACTCTCTGACCAATACTACTAGATACTACAACATACTATTGCAATGAGCAGCTATTTCTAATGTAATCTCACATCCTTTTCATACTTAGAGCGCCACCTAGTGAGTTCTGATTCAGACGCAAGCCATCCCTAGCGCCTCCTAAATGAGGTTCATGTCCTGTACAGTGATTTTTGGGAACTGAAAAGGTGTTGCAAACTTGCTTTTAATGCACAGTTAGGTACCTTTTGTGTAGCCAAGGTTTGGATACTTTGTTAATTGCTTTTATATACCATTGAACCACAACATCCTTTGTGTGTCCTTCGGATGCTTTTATAAAACGTCGCTCTATATCTTAAAGTCAACAATTTTTTTCTCAAATACTTTGTGTTGCTGCTATTGAAGAAAGTGCAGTTAGCACTTACGTGACAAACCTTCAGTCATTAGTGAGTGAAATTGTATCTCTCTGAATGTCTTTCACGGCTTCACTTGGCTTTTCTTGAATGTGTTGAGAAATCAAGGCGAGTTCACCGTCGTCCGTGTTCCACCATCAACGTTGTTGTTGTCTCGACGGACGGCTTTGTTGCAGACGATGTGGATGAACTCGGAGGGTGAGGGCATTTTCTTCCCCTCAGAAATCCGTTCAGGCTTCATCTCTCCTGAAAAGATCTCCCCATCTCCCTACCCTCACACCCGGACTTTCTTCTCTTCTGATCCTCCTGTTTTTGGTTTTTCAAAAAGCATTAGTTTGCTTGAAACCCTCTGTCAATGCACCGTTATTGTGTTTAGTCCTGGATAAAGGTCTCAAGTTAATGTTAAAGAAGTTAATGTATATATGGCTGATCGAATACCATATTTGGTGATTAAGGAAAACAAAGGTGACTTTTAATTTACAACTGGTGACATTATTTAAGACATTTTCAAGAAAAGGTCACGCAATGTGACCCATTCTCACACCACACTTTCATCACCCTTACATTTAGGTACTCTTGCTTTATTTTTTTAAACAATATAAACCAATCAGAAGCGACATGAGGCAGATCTTGGCGTCTGTCTTTACGTCACGACACAGAGACAATGGCGAGTGGTCGAGTCGTCATTATTTAAAACAATCTGAGGGTCAAGGTGACCCGGATTCTTGATTACAAATGTGTTTGTGGTATCCCTTGTGTTGTCTCTGGATTAAAGGTGAACGACCTCCACCACTTCATATGTATTTACGGAAGCCAGGGAGGTCGTTCACCTTTGACCCAGAGACAACACAAGGGATACCGCAAACACATTTGTTTTCAGGCCTTTGGGTCACCTTGACCCAGAGAAAACTGTGGGGGTTTTGTGTCGCTGCTACAACCTGCTCCCTGTGTGTGTGAGAGAATGAAAGAATTCCCTCGAACCCCAAACTCTGTTTCTCGCTTCTTCATGAAGTCAAAACATACTGATCTTTTGAACTCTCTGCTAACTTCAAGGTTTATTCATATAAAACTTTAACAGACATCCACAGACCCAGCGCGATCATGTTAACAGTCCAACTTTCGGTTTTTCATTGAGAGAAAAATGCTTGTTTAGTGAATAATGCAGAAGTCAGAGACAAACTTAGCGCTAGAAAGCAGAGAGATCTATCGCAGATGTCTTCTAATCCAAGAACGCAAAGATCTCACAAAATGGTGGATCTTTTATAGTATGAATATGCAGGTTAACGCCTCTAGTGAATTGTACATGTAGGATTGGTCAGTAACTGTAAACACTTGTCTTCTAAGATGGCCGCCGCATGTGGCCGTCGTGGAAATTTACCAAAGGTTGTTGTCATCTAGAGAGAATCTGTTCCCAGCGACTTGTTGGCCTGTTGTGTCTTTCAGTGTGAGTTCTCATCTGGGATTGTCTAATCTTTCTCAGTTTTTGAACGTCTTTAACTGACCTGGGCCTGTGAACCTGAGTTGATGCAAGGAAATGATTAATTAATATGAATTAAATATGAAAGATTATCAGTTAATCAAGTGACTTTGATTGGTCTGGTGAATCATAATACTTTATAACTACCTGATATTTTTATTTATTTAAATTTTCTAATTAGTGAGACAAAACAACACAACAATATTCAGCCCTGCTGGTGAAACTAAAGATTGCAGAAACACTTAAATACGGCAGAATGTCAATGACTAGAACTGCATTAGTTCAAGTCGTTGCAAAACAATAAGTTAATTTATGAAGAGACTTTATTCTTGTTTATCAGTCTTTTTATCTCCCACAATAATTGTTTAAATGGAAAAAAAAAACGTAATTGAGGGTTTTCTGAGCTATTCGGTTGGTTTAAGAGATTAATTAAGAATAATAACTAATTTTATAATCTCATGAATACACTTATAAATATCTAATATATATATATATATATATGTATATATATGACAATCAATCACCTATTTGGATGGTTTTAAATCACTTCCATGTCTGTAAACGATGTATCAACAGCAGGGTTTAGTTCTATATTCACAGCAGCCGAGCTCTGACACGATGTTACCTGATTTTGCTTCAAAAAAATAAGCTTGTATCTTTTTGCATTTGACAGAAAACACTTGAAATTCAGAACATCCAGTTCTTTCCTTGGAAACTGCTTGGTCAGGTTAACAGACACAGCGTTGAAGGTACTTAATGTTCTTCCCTATCTGTCTTTGCGAAACTAGAAAAAATAAAAATGAAATAAATAACAGACAGAGCTTCCATTTACTATTCAAGGTCTATAAAGTTGGTTTTCTTTGCCGTCTTGAAGCCGGTAAAGTTTGTTGCTTCCTAAGAGTTGTAAACATTTTTGATGTGTTGCCTTTTTTTTTAAATGCGAGCTGTGAACACGTCAGAACATTAAATGCATGCTTGACAACTTCCACATCTGCAGCATGACAATAGCACAAACTACGCGTTATCTCTGAAGGCAAAACAAATAAGAAAACATTCAGAAGAGAAAACATTGTCGATGTTTGCACCAAACTCGTTCTAATGAAGTGATAATTACTAAAGATTACCTTGTTTGTTATGCACGTTGAACGTCAGCCCGAGTTGGCGACGAACCATCAATGTCTCCGCTGCAACACGGGCTGGTAAACAGAAGGTAAAATACAGGAGAATCTTGACAGGTTCTCCCAGGAAAGCTTCCTGCAGCAGAGGCACAGGATGAGCTGAATGAATCCTAGAGACTGGACACACACGAGAATCATCAGCGAAGAACCAAGACCCAAGGAGTTAGTCATTCATTTTCTACCGCTTGTCCATAGGAATGAGTGTGTGTGTGAATGGTTGTCTGTCTTTGGTCTTGGGGCGAAGGTTGCTGGTTCGATTCTGTGTGGAGTTAGTATGTTCTCCACGTGTCGCGTGGGTTTACTCCGGGCACTCCGGTTTCCTCCCACAGTCCAAAAACACCCAGAGGTTGATTGAGAACTTTGGGAAATGGTTGTCTGTCTTTGTGTGTCCTGCGACTGGCATCCTTTCCAGGGTGACCCCCTGCCTCTCACCCTATGATACTGGGGTCTTTCCCAGAAAGTGCCCGGAGTAAACCCACGCGACACGTGGAGAACATACTAACTCCACACAGAATCGAACCAGCAACCTTCGCCCCAAGACCGAAGGATGGATCTTAATTTTCTTTTCTAATCTATGAAATCAAAAAGTAAAAAACAATGAACTCAAACACATCAAGGACACGTGGATAACGTCGGAATATGATCGAACAGCATCTGTCGACCGTGACGAGAAACACGCCAGTGAAAGGATTTCCCATGATTCAATGCTTATTTTAATTAACTGTAACTGTATATATATCGTCGTGATTTTCTAGCACAACGTCCCTTTTCTTCTTAATTAACACAGGCCTGAAGAGAAAGAGGGAATGGGAGGGGAGGAGCGATGATGAAAAGAGATGCGATCTTAAGTAACTGGCACAGGCTTTGACAGAAAATTGGATTAATTTTTCACACAAAGGTAATCAAGGGGAGGTTGGAATCGATGGGTTCCAGGTAGATGGAAGAGATAGTCGAGTCGCTGGCTATTGGATTATTCAAGATGAGATTATATTAAGAGTTGTTTTAAGATGTCAATTGTTTGATCCCAATTTTGAATCAGTTTCCGCTCCGACATACATGTTATCTCTGCGTCTGGCTCTGGTTCTCTTGAGGAGATTCTCCTTGAAATTGGTGGAAATCATACACTTTGCATCCTTTTAAGAGACATATTCAATTGAAAAAAGGAAATTTAAGGGTAGAATATAAAGAGGTACGAGTCCAGACGACCAAACATAAACCAAATCGTTTTATTTAGTTATTTATCTGACTCAAGTAAAACACCATTTCTGTGTCTCAATTCCTGTACTTTAAATGTAACACTTACTTGTGCAGTGCTCAAATTTCGACAGTGTAGCTGCTACTGCACACTTACCTGGGTGTTGTTTTTGACAAAGACATGTCTCTAGTTCAACACTGCACAAAACTGACCACAAACTGTTTCAACTGAGAAAAATCTGTACACTTAGGAAAATGTTGTCACAGCATGATCTGGATCTTATAATCCATGTTGTTTACACTATTGTAACAGTTTATTTAGTGTCTAAACCAGAAGGATGTGTCTCGCCTGCAGTTCATACAAACCTCTGCAGCCAGAATTCTGAGCCGCTCTAGTAGAAGAACTCACATTTCTCCTTCAAACTCTTCACTGGCTGCCAGTTTCTTTCAGGATCATTTTAAAATTCTGGTTCTTACTTTCAGATCTATTCATGGTCAGACCTTCCATCAGTGATCTGATCCAGACTTACACTCAATTTTCTGGCCATTTCAGTGCGCCAATTGAGTGTACGTTCATAGCACACTACATTTTCACGCACCTGCTCAGTGCGAACACACTTGTGTAATCAAGAAGAGTTTTGTATCTTTGTTTCAAATACAGTTTTTTACAGTCTAGTCCAAAAACAAAACGTATATTTAAATATGATACGTGATGGATCTCATACTTTGTTCTGTAGTTTTGTTGCATCTTTATATTGATTTCTCCTCAACAAACAGTTCAAACCTGAGACAATCTAAATGATCTTCTAAATGATGTTGATTTTCCTCCTCCTGTTGTTGAGGCTCTTATTAGCGAACACCAGGATTTGTCACATTTGTTTCCTCCCCAGAGACGAGCTTCTGTGCAGCGTGATGTCTCGTCTGTCAGAGAGCGACTCGCGTTCCTCGCCCTGCCGTGCACGTGACTGCTAAGTTTCTCCTCACACACCGTGCAAAGTGTAGAAAAGTGAGTAGCCTGTAACAACTGCTTGTCCAATTACTCCCCGAAATCAGAGAAAGTTATACCCAAATGGCCAAATTAGCAAAGTCTTGAAGACTCTCCAGAAAAGCAATGTTAATTATTACTCGAAATACCTTCCAACTCAGTCGCAATTTATTCCTCTGTTGCCACAGTTAGAGAAACCAGTTCAGCTTTTCATCAGGAAAGTGGCTCCACGGGGGGTCATCGTGTAACCTTTGCCTTCAACCAAACCCTCAGTGATCATAATCCTCACGCCGCTCGCTTCATACACTTGATCGTCCAGGCTGAGGCTCTCCAGTCGGAAACTTTCATTATCTGACCGAGGAACAGAGCCGCCCAGCAATTAACACTTTTGAATCACATCTGAAAATATGGTTTAAAATGGTATTTGACATTCAAAACTCCAAGTTCTATAAAGGTCACCCCACGAACAAGTCTAAACTTAAGCTAACGCACTCTTGCTGTCACTAGACATGAAGCAAAAGGAGCAAAAAAGTTTTTTTTTCGGTTTGAATGTGTCATGTTTCAAAATTTCTATGAAACAAATACTTTAATTATTTGAATACTCGCTAACCAAAGAAACGGACAATATTTGATTAAAGTTTTGCTTTTTTAATCATATAATTTTTAAACAACCTTCCATTGAAATGCTTTTGAACTAAAACACAAACTAGTTCAATGCAAATCTTGCTTTTATTCTTAATAAATACTGTTTTAAGCCATTTGTTTATTTAACATTCATTTTTATTTGTGTTGTGACAAAATCTGTTTATCTATAAGAGGATAATAGTTGCCATTTATTGTGAATTAAATTCATATCTACATTAAATTATCTCAATTGATTGATTACATTTTCATAATAATTACCTAAATATTTGATAGAAGCACGAATGATGTATTTAAAAAAAAGAAAAAATATTTATACTTCAAGTAAACTTATTGAAGGTTCCAACAGATGGTTCATGATTTGATTCAATGTTACCACACTTTACAATGTTGTGCTGTGAATGTGTGTGAATATGTGTGAGTTTCTTTTCTTTTTTAAAGATCTGTTTTAAACTTTTTCAGCAAAATCTATTTCCAACTTCCTCCCAATTGTCACACTGAATGTATTACCTTAGCGCTGACGTCTGTCGCTTTAATTCAACGTGGAAATGTAAAGGTGCTACAAGAGCAGATTAACTTGCGAAAAAAAAAAACAGTTTTGAAAAAAAATAAGTTGCAGCAAAAATTCTTTGGTGGATACATGTGATAATGGTTTCCTTTTTATGGCTCCATTTAAACCTTGGCTGAACAGAGCGATTGGAAGAGACGGAAATGACAAACTCCTCAGTAGAAATCATCTCAAAATTTTTCTCCACTGTGATTAAATGAACATAACACAACCTTTAGCTGCAAAAATTAATAGTAAAGTAAAGGTTATTTGTAAAGACCTTTATAGACCAGGGTCACAAGGCACTTAAACAATCAAAAGAATCAATTAAATATATACTTAAAAGATCAAGATAACACTGACACAAACAAAGGACTCTTAGAAAATCAAGGAAAAGCACAAATAAAAGTGTCTTGAGATGTTTCTTGAAGGAGTCAGTAGATCATCAAACACAGAGATGTTTCTTGAAGGAGTCAGTAGATCATCAAACACAGAGATGTTTCTTGAAGGAGTCAGTAGATCATCAAACACACATGTTTCTTGAAGGAGTCAGTAGATCATCAAACACAGATGTTTCTTGAAGGAGTCAGTAGATCATCAAACACAGATGTTTCTTGAAGAAGTCAGTAGATCATCAAACACAGATGTTTCTTGAAGGAGTCAGTAGATCATCAAACACAGATGTTTCTTGAAGGAGTCAGTAGATCATCAAACACAGATGTTTCTTGAAGGAGTCAGTAGATCATCAAACACAGATGTTTCTTGAAGGAGTCAGTAGATCATCAAACACAGATGTTTCTTGAAGGAGTCAGTAGATCATCAAACACAGATGTTTCTTGAAGGAGTCAGTAGATCATCAAACACAGATGTTTCTTGAAGGAGTCAGTAGATCATCAAACACAGATGTTTCTTGAAGGAGTCAGTAGATCATCAAACACAGATGTTTCTTGAAGGAGTCAGTAGATCATCAAACACAGATGTTTCTTGAAGGAGTCAGTAGATCATCAAACACAGAGATGGTTCCAAAGCTTAGGAGCAACAGTCTGGAAGGATTTCTCTCCTCTGGTCTGGAAGTTCAGGAACCATCAGTAGGTTCTGATCCACAGACCTCAGAGCCCGAGCTGGGGTGTAAGTCTGGATCTGATCACTGATGGAAGGTCTGACCATGAATAGATCTGAAAGTAAGAACCAGAATTTTAAAATGATCCTGAAAGAAACTGGCAGCCAGTGAAGAGTTTGAAGGAGAAATGTGAGTTCTTCTACTAGAGCGGCTCAGAATTCTGGCTGCAGAGTTTAGTATGAACTGCAGGCGAGACACATCCTTCTTGTTTATACATAAAATAAACTGTTACAATAGTCTATACATAGTAATACTTTTTTTTTTCCTTTTGTCAAAAAACATTTCCCTGGATGAAGCAACATCCGTGTATCTCGTTCACGAACTAGAAGTTAAGTTAAAAATCACTTTCTGAACGACTGCTATTCACGCCTCATATTCATGTTCCAAGCGCTCGAACCAATATTTGCTCTGTCTCTCAGTGTCACTGACGGGTTCTGTTACAGCAGCAAGGCTGCCACAGCGACGCTGCCAACTTTTCCCGGCTTTATAGATGTGGCGAGCAGCCCTTTATCTCCCAGAAACAGATGCATTCAATCACATGCTCAGGGGACTGATGTAGGCACAGGGGGTGAGAAATGGGAAGAAGGAGGTTTTTTCCACCTTCTAGTTTGATGTAGAAATCGCCAGAAATTCGACAATTAAGCACGACTGAGATGAATGCGGTGCAGACGTGCGGCTGATGAGGTCAGAGGAGAAGATGTAGGAAGTTGTTTTTCATTTGGGATTTATTACTGTAATAAAAATGTATTTATTTGTTTAGTTTTTATTTTCTTTCTTTGTCTTTCCTTTTAAAAATGTTTGGCCCCTATAAATAATTTGAGTACAAATGTTGATCATATCTTTGACATTTATATCAGTTGTCTTCTGACAAATTATATTTTATTTACATAATTAGGTTTATTGTATGTTGATCTTATTTCTGTACTTTTTTTTTCCATCATACTTTGACAAGAGTGAGTAGAAAATTAGCGAAATTGGAATTTAAATATTAATTTTATGGTGAATATTCATTGTCTGAAAGTAATTCAGGTGAATATTGAGATCATATTTTGAAAAATAAGTTGTTTTAATATCTATTTATTTATATTATACGTTTTTTTTCCTTGTTTTTTTGTGGTTTTTTTTCCAGTGTGTTCCTTACATGTCTTCACGACCCTCGCAGCAGTCATAGTTTATAATGTGGCCCCTGAAAAAATGTAATTTTCCACCCCTGGTGTAGAAAGTGTCGACAGCAAAGTCAAATCTCAGTTGTTTTCTCTCTATCGTATCCAAGCTTGTCTGCCTTTAATTGAATGACTTTCAAGAGGTTAATTTGTTGTCGTGAAACAGCTATGAATTTAAACACATATAAAAATAAGATCTTTGCTAAATATGAGGCTGTTATGAGCAGAAATGAATTTTGTTTTGAGAGTAAACACGGATTAAATGTGAGCCATTATCCAGGGCAGCAGAGTTGAAAGCTTCTGTGTTTTGGGTAAATGTGTGTCTTTCTGCGCGAGGTATTCTCTGTTGCTGATGCAGGTTTCATGTGCACAGCAGTGCATTTATGAATGTCCTCCTTAATTGACCAGAGCTGTGTGTTCTTTTCCTTTCATCTCGTGCAGCGGTGAGAGGTTTCAACCCGACAACCTCGCGATGGAGGCGACCGAAGTAAATGCAAGAGTAGAAAATACAAATAAACTGATATATTGATAGTAGAGCTTTTGTCAAAAAATACTGTGATATGATTAGTATCATGATACAGGATCAAAAATGTACATAGTAAAATATTGTGATACTGTGGTAACAATGATATTTGTGTAGTATTGTCGAGTACTTGACTCTGGTGTTGTGATAGTGTAGTAACAAGGATATATGTGTAGTATTGTCCAGTACTTGACTCTGGTGTTGTGATAGTGTAGTAACAAGGATATATGTGTAGTATTGTCCAGTACTTGACTCTGGTGTTGTGATATTGTAGTAACAAGTATATATGTGTAGTATTGTCCAGTACTTCACTCTGGTGTTGTGATAGTGTAGTAACAAGTATATATGTGTCGTATTGTCCAGTACTTCACTCTGGTGTTGTGATAGTGTAGTAACAAGTATATATGTGTAGTATTGCCCAGTACTTGACTCTGGTGTTGTGATAGTGTAGTAACAAGTATATATGTGTAGTATTGTCCAGTACTTGACTCTGGTGTTGTGATATTGTAGTAACAAGTATATATGTGTAGTATTGTCCAGTACTTGACTCTGGTGTTGTGATAGTGTAGTAACAAGTATATATGTGTAGTATTGTCCAGTACTTGACTCTGGTGTTGTGATAGTGTAGTAACAAGGATATATGTGTAGTATTGCCCAGTACTTGACTCTGGTGTTGTGATAGTGTAGTAACAAGGATATATGTGTAGTATTGTCCAGTACTTGACTCTGGTGTTGTGATAGTGTAGTAACAAGTATATATGTGTAGTATTGCCCAGTACTTGACTCTGGTGTTGTGATAGTGTAGTAACAAGGATATATGTGTAGTATTGTCCAGTACTTGACTCTGGTGTTGTGATAGTGTAGTAACAAGTATATATGTGTAGTATTGCCCAGTACTTGACTCTGGTGTTGTGATAGTGTAGTAACAAGGATATATGTGTAGTATTGCCCAGTACTTGACTCTGGTGTTGTGATAGTGTAGTAACAAGTATATATGTGTAGTATTGTCCAGTACTTGACTCTGGTGTTGTGATAGTGTAGTAACAAGTATATATGTGTAGTATTGTCCAGTACTTGACTCTGGTGTTGTGATAGTGTAGTAACAAGGATATATGTGTAGTATTGCCCAGTACTTGACTCTGGTGTTGTGATAGTGTAGTAACAAGGATATATGTGTAGTATTGTCCAGTACTTGACTCTGGTGTTGTGATAGTGTAGTAACAAGTATATATGTGTAGTATTGCCCAGTACTTGACTCTGGTGTTGTGATAGTGTAGTAACAAGGATATATGTGTAGTATTGTCCAGTACTTGACTCTGGTGTTGTGATAGTGTAGTAACAAGTATATATGTGTAGTATTGCCCAGTACTTGACTCTGGTGTTGTTATAGTGTAGTAACAAGGATATATGTGTAGTATTGCCCAGTACTTGACTCTGGTGTTGTGATAGTGTAGTAACAAGTATATATGTGTAGTATTGTCCAGTACTTGACTCTGGTGTTGTGATAGTGTAGTAACAAGTATATATGTGTAGTATTGCCCAGTACTTGACTCTGGTGTTGTGATAGTGTAGTAACAAGGATATATGTGTAGTATTGTCCAGTACTGGACTCTGGTGTTGTGATAGTGTAGTAACAAGGATATATGTGTAGTATTGCCCAGTACTTGACTCTGGTGTTGTGATAGTGTAGTAACAAGTATATATGTGTAGTATTGTCCAGTACTTTACTCTGGTGTTGTGATAGCGTAGTAACAAGTATATATGTGTAGTATTGCCCAGTACTTGACTCTGGTGTTGTGATAGTGTAGTAACAAGTATATATGTGTAGTATTGCCCAGTACTTGACTCTGGTGTTGTGATAGTGTAGTAACAAGTATATATGTGTAGTATTGCCCAGTACTTGACTCTGGTGTTGTGATAGTGTAGTAACAAGGATATATGTGTAGTATTGTCCAGTACTTGACTCTGGTGTTGTGATAGTGTAGTAACAAGGATATATGTGTAGTATTGCCCAGTACTTGACTCTGGTGTTGTGATAGTGTAGTAACAAGTATATATGTGTAGTATTGTCCAGTACTTTACTCTGGTGTTGTGATAGTGTAGTAACAAGTATATATGTGTAGTATTGCCCAGTACTTGACTCTGGTGTTGTGATAGTGTAGTAACAAGGATATATGTGTAGTATTGTCCAGTACTTGACTCTGGTGTTGTGATAGTGTAGTAACAAGTATATATGTGTAGTATTGTCCAGTACTTGACTCTGGTGTTGTGATAGTGTAGTATCAAGTATATATGTGTAGTATTGCCCAGTACTTGACTCTGGTGTTGTGATAGTGTAGTAACAAGGATATATGTGTAGTATTGTCCAGTACTTGACTCTGGTGTTGTGATATTGTAGTAACAAGTATATATGTGTAGTATTGTCCAGTACTTCACTCTGGTGTTGTGATAGTGTAGTAACAAGTATATATGTGTAGTATTGTCCAGTACTTGACTCTGGTGTTGTGATAGTGTAGTTACAAGTATATATGTGTAGTATTGTCCAGTACTTGACTCTGGTGTTTTGATAGTGTAGTAACAAGTATATATGTGTAGTATTGCCCAGTACTTGACTCTGGTGTTTTTTTTTTTTTTAGAATCCCTTATTAGTCTCGCGAGGGGAAATTCAACCATTCACACATACTGATAGTGTAGTAACAAGGATATATGTGTAGTATTGTCCAGTAGTTGACTCTGGTGTTGTGATAGTGTATTAACAAGTATATATGTGTAGTATTGTCAAGTACATGACTCTGGTGTTGTGATAGTGTAGTAACAAGGATATATGTGTAGTATTGTCCAGTACTTGACTCTGGTGTTGTGATAGTGTAGTAACAAGTATATATGTGTAGTATTGTCCAGTACTTGACTCTGGTGTTGTGATAGTGTAGTAACAAGGATATATGTGTAGTATTGTCCAGTACTTGACTCTGGTGTTGTGATAGTGTAGTAACAAGGATATATGTGTAGTATTGTCCAGTACTTGACTCTGGTGTTGTAAATATAAAGTAGAAATAACTAAGATGAAAAACTATTGTAATCCTACAAAATAAAGAAACTTAGTATACTATCGGTAAAATCAATATTATAATGATATCATTAAGTACATAATATTAATACAGTATTGGGAAAATATAAATGTTTTGCAAAATATCTAATAATATAATAGTGTATCAATATATTCTTACCCCCATTACTGATGAGTTTTTTTTGTTTGTTTTTTAGGAATTTAAAGAAACTAATCACTAATAAATACTATTAAGACAATAGCAAAAAGCAGAGGATGATTTTCATCCGTCACACAGAAAACAACAAAACAGCTTCTATTCCTTAAGAAATAAATCTGACAGTTTCCCTTTGAAACAAAATACTTGTGAAATCGATAAATCGACAAGAGTGTTTATGAAAAACAAAATGCTGTTATTCAGCTGCAGCTCAACCACCATTAAATGGTCACATGGCAACTGAAGTTCATCCAATCAGCATCCTGGAATTCGATGACCATGAAGTGAGTTCTCTCGCTCCCCGAAGTGGGCGTTCATCTCTGTCAACACAGTGTTGGAAGATAGATATGGACACTAGGGACACAACTTACAGATCCCAACCGTTCACAAGTTTCCACATAGATAAGAGATTTTGGTGGGAAAATATTATATAATATTTTGTGTATTTTTTCACATAATTACTTCAGGGCGTATTACTATTATTTTTAGGACCACAGTTTAATATTTTAAATTGGTTTTTGGTCAGTAACTAAAATGAGAATAAAAACAAAAGGCTTATAATATGAACTGTTGATTTGTTTATACCTTAAATTATTTTAATTGTGCCTCATAGTCTAAAAGTTAATTGTTTTTGTCTGATAACTACTGGAAGGGCTTTGCAGTAATGGGTTTAGGAGGCGTTTGAATTGGGACAGAACTCTCCAGTGGTTATATCGCGCAACTACATGTAATCGGTTACACATCTGTCGGTAACACACCTGTAGACAAAATTGTAAATGTTGAATCTCCTACTGCTTACCAAGTGTGCTTATATTTTGCCCATGAGTGTATTTTTTCACATAATGACAAAACCTCACTCACTAAAAGAGTTGAATACTACTTCAGGTCGTATTACTATACTGACTCGTAAAGTTATACTATGGTGAAGTGCAGAGTAATACAATGACTTGCTGTCGGCTTCTGAGTTTACTAACACTTTGAATTAGGTTTTTTTTATTTATTACGTTAAATAGGTTCGTGGTCAGTAACTAAAACGAGAATAAAAACAAAAGGCTTATAAGGTGCACTGTTGATTCTTTTATACCAGGGGTGTCAAACTGGTCCAGAAAAGGGCCGAGACGGTGCAGGTTTTTGTTCCAACCAGTCATGAGTTAACGCATCAGGTGTCGGCTTAAACAAGCAACACCTGACTGACAATCAATTGATTACTGTATCCAGACGCCTGATTGGTTCAACTATATGTACTTGACTGGTTGGATCTAAAACCTGCACTGTCTCGGCCCTTTTCTGGACCAGTTTGACACCTGTGTTTTATACCCTTAAATCATTTTAATTGTGCCTTATATTCTAAAGCTTTATTTTTTATTTTTTGTCTGATAACTACTGGGAGGGCTTTGCTGTAATGGGTTTAAGAGGTCGGTCACATGGCTGTTACAAACCACAAACACACCTGTAGACAAAATTGTAACCGTTGAATCTCATACTGCCTACCAAGTGTACTAATATTTTGCCACGAGTGTATTTAAAAAAGATATAACTTGTTTTTAGCAAGATGTAAAAAAAAAAAAAAGAAGACCTTGCCTAAGAATCCACATCGGCTTCCTCACAGTGAGTCAAGTGTACCTGTCCAAGGTCACTTACTAGGTTTACCTGCACAGAATACAAGGTAATAGTCGGATGAATCCTACAGTTACACACACATGCAGTTTTTCAAGGCAGAAAACATCACATCTTTGTAGATACTAGTTTTCCAAACTGATCTTATATGCATTTGGATTGTTCGAAAATATGCTTTTACTGCGATATCATGTCACGTCTGGAAAGACTCGCTAGTGTTGTTTCGGAGTCAGTAACAATCATTAAGATCGGAAGCCGACACCAGTTTTTGTGTTGGAATCATGAATCAACGTAAGCGATGTGCTACGGTAACCCTCGCAGGAACCATCCTCTCACGTAAACATCATTTCATTAAACCGATAAATCTCTTCTATTGTTCTTCGGATCGCAGTCGACACAAAACACCAACCAGCTTGAAGCAGGTCAGGGAGATTTGAGGGTTTTCTCCCCACATTCAATTTTAAAAAGTCTGATCTTTGTTGGACAAAGGCAATAATTGTTGAGCAAACAGGTGCATTTAATGAACGTTGCTAACACTGGGAACTGGACGGGGATTCACAGGGTGAGATATTAGACTCGCAGACAGATTAGAATCAAATACGTGTTTGCTAGTTGGTTAAAAAATTACAAGGAAATTTTTAAAAGAGCACTGATATCATACTGTGTGAAATTTTACGTAAGTAAGTAAGTAATTTGTATTCATATAGCGCTTTTCCAGACCAGGGTCACAAAGCGAACAATCAAATCAAAACAATATTCAATAAAGTATATACTTTAAAGGTCAAGATAACACTGAGAACAACACAGGAGTTCCAGAAAATCAAGGAAAATCTTTAGATGTTTCTTGAAAGAGTCAGTAGATCCATCAAGAGCAAAGAGAGAGGAAGATCAATCAAAAGCTTAGGAGCAACAGCCTGGAAGGATTTCTCTCCTCTGGTCCTGAAGTTCAGGAACCATCAGTAGATTCTGATCCACAGACCTCAGAGCCCGAGCTGGGGTGTAAGTCTGGATCAGATCACTGATGGAAGGTCTGACCATGAATAGATCTGAAAGTAAGAACCAGAATTTTAAAGTTGATCCTGAAAGAAACTGGCAGCCAGTGAAGAGTTTGAAGGATCGGAGAAATGTGAGTTCTTCTACTAGAGCGGCTCAGAGTTTTGTATGAACTGCAGGCGAGACACATCCTTGTTGTTTAGATATGATAACAAACTGTTGCATTAGTCCAGGTGAGAAGACACAAACGCATGGATTACAATTGTAGTGTAGTAGAAATGTATGGTGTAGTATAAATGTATAGTGTAGGTTAAATGTAGTGGAATGTTTACTGACACTGGTGTATTACAGCACACACACACACACACACACACACACACACACACACACACACACACACACACACACACACACACACACACACACACACACACACACACACACACACACACACACACACACACACACCCTTCTCGAAGGTTCACCAGTCGCCAGTGGTTTGGGGCTGTTTTTGATTCTGTCTCTTCTATTTATTGGCCATTGTTACCTTTTCTTGGCACCGAGTGGAAACCGGCCCAGTCTTCCTGCCGTCCTAAGATTGAAAACATCTTTTATATCTATTCAGCGCTTGATCCGCCTCAGATGGGTTGTTCATTATGAAAGTGCAAAGAAGGGCGTCTGCTCGAGGCTCATCTCCTTCTGTGTTGTTTTTGCAAAGAAGAGGCAGAGCAAACAAAGTGGTCAAAGGTAAAGATTCCTGGCATGCTCGCTCTGAGAGTTCCAACCATGTCTTCGGAATCTCTTTCAACAAGGTTACAACATCACTTAATACATATGCATTAAGGCTCTGAAAACTGCTTGGCATTTATCGGCTCTAACCTGAAAAACCTGTTGGGAAGGGAGCGGATGCTTCCCCGTTGTTGATCAGTGTGCAACATGCATTTGCAGCGGTGTGCTTTATCGAGCCGTCTGCTTAATCATGACCTGAGGCTTTTACTACCTACTTTTCATTCCCCCTATTGCAATCTGGCAGCGGTAGCTCTGCTTACAGCATCAATTTCCTCCGGTTAAATGTTTTTCCGAAGGTATTCGGCGACTTGTCTGCCCCTGGTTGTCATGCAAAACACCACCAGGTACAGCAGCTCCCGGAGCCGGGGGAAGGTAATAAATGTATCAGACGCATCTGTTAATCTCTGAAATGACAGTACACAGAGGAAAGTTCCATTAAGAGCCCCCCACAACCCCCCTCATCAATGTCCTTTTGAAGCAAAGTAGAAATATGGAGGCAATTAAGATGCGCCTCAGTATATGGTCGGTTCCAAAGAGGTGATAAGAGCAATGCACTGAAAATAAGTTAATAACATGGCTGCAGGTGGAGGTCCGGAGGGGGGGAGGCTGATTAATAACCCTCTCTTCTCATGACTGTACACTTGGTGAATTGTTTTTGTAATTACCAAAAGATCGGTGCGGTGGTCTGGTCTGCCGGACTGACCTTTTTCACAGATCAAGACCCTCAACATCTTTCAGCTCCTCACAGACCTCCAGATAAGGAGGCTATTACAAGTCTGAAGGGCAGTATTTCTGTGGCTTCTTTTAATCTTCACACCAGCATCTTATCCACTTCCAAGGTCTCCGAGAGTGAAGTAAGGACGGGTTTGATCCCCCGCATGGACGGAATTAAAGATCGTACGACTGGGATGTATTTGTATTCACTGCAGCCGACAATAATACAGTGTATTTAACATTTATATGATGAAGCTTTCGTTTTTCTTTTTCAAATTGGCTCTTTCAAATGAGACCAAAGGTTATAATCATTTATTAAATATGATTCTAGCGTCAATAGTGATGAAGCAATTCAATGCTGTGTGAATTTGATAGACGTTCAGGGGTCAGTGACACAAGTATGTACAAGTATATTATCAAGATTGACAGATTTCTGTTATCAGATGGTTCGACTAAACCTTCACTTCTATTCGTTGATGTTAGCGGTGAATAGAAGCGTCAAATTAAAAGTGAAAAGTATAAAAGTTCCGATACTAAACATACCATGTAAATAAGAAGTGAATAAATGGAGGAAAAACTATTGAAAAAAAACAACACAAAAACCCAGATAATGCAGGTCCTTTATTACATACTTCATCCCAGATAATCCCCCATATTACTTGACAAAATAAAAGAAAAAAATTAGTAGAAATGGATGTTATAAAACAGGCCAGTAATTAATATATTTCAGCACAAAGCTTGAAAAAGGTTTTTCATGATGTTATAAAAAACACAGGCCGTGCTAAAATGTACTTTTTAATTATTGTGAAATCTCCGTCACCATTTTGTTTTGACCCTAAATTGACTCGACAGCAGAAATACGACGCCTTTGGGCGACTAATAAGTCAAAGGTCACAACACCTACACTCACTAACTCACAACGTTATAAAATGTTTCGTGAGCTGATCAGACTATTGACGAAAGTCAGCAGAAGAACAGTAAAGTGAAGATAAGGGTGGCCACAGATAACAATCATAAACAAGGTGAAGACAAGAGTTTCTTCTTCATGAGGCCGGCTGGAGAAAATCCAGGGTCTCTTATTTCTTCATCCTTTAGTCTCTCGGCTGTGAGCGTCGATTGACATGATAACCGCCGTGTGAGGAGCCGTTATTCCCTCGACCGTGGGGCCCGACGGAGACGTACGTTTGCCAGAATGAAAATCTTTACTCGCCCGACGAGACATCCGCACCACGACAGTCCAGCCATGAGCTAAAAAGCTGATGCTCGGACACCTCTCGCCCCGAAAGTGAACTTGTTTTAAAGCGCTGAGGTCAGAGAGACGCCTCTGCTGCCACTCGGTCGGACTGAGAGACGCTTTCCAGCCTCAGGAAGTTGAGAAATAATAAATAAAATAAAGGGAAAACAATGAATAATGAGGCACTAAAGATTTGCACTCGGTCAATCTCTGCATGATTTGAATCAGGAACAAGTTTTTTTATCTTTAACGAAAAAAAAACAATATTAATTTAACCTTTTTAGAAAATGTTTTGTTCAATTTAAAACAATTTGTGGGAAACATTTTGATTCCAAATCCGAGCTGAGCTTCGGTTTGTTTAAAAACACTCTCATGCGAAAAAAAGAAAACTTTGAGAAGCAACTTAACTCGCTCCATTCATCTTCTTGTCAACATCGTGGGCTGCGTTAGACCCCGAGTTAGAAAAGCAACGACTTTGACGATGATTCCAGATGTTAAAACTGAGACATTCATTAGGAAATTTCCACCAAAAGCTTCAAAAAACCAAATGGCACAAGTAAGAAAAGTAAAAGACCCTTTTTAGCTACTTTTACTCCACAACGTTTTCATGATGTTATTAAACACGCAGGCAGTGTTTTAATTTAAAACCTCAAAAATATACGTTTTCATCTCTGTCACCAAATTTAATCAGAAGTTAATAAGAAATGATCTAAATAATAATGAACCGTAAAGCCTTAAGATCTGAGCTACGACTTTTGACACAAACTTTAAAGCTTCCAAATGGAATCAAACAACTACTAAAATATTGAAAATAAATTGAAAGATGAGTCATAAGCTATGTTCGACAAATGTTATCGTTTTATGCCTTGTGTTGCTTTTTGATATGAAATAATGGAAGCCAAGGAGGTCCATCACCTTAGCCCGGAGACAACACAAGGGATACCACAAACACACTTGTTTTCTTCGGGTCAACTTGACCCAGGAATAAGAGGTTAAAGCATGTTCAAAGTAAAATAAATACATTTAAAAGCGAAAGACAGCATTATTCTCAAATAAAATCCTGTTAAAGAACATTTGTTTTATTTTTTTTTTGGATTTTTATTACATTTTACCTTTTATCCTTTTTTTAAAATTACAAATGTGTTATTTAAGAATGACATTTTTATGATAAATAAAGTATTATGATAAAATATAATAGTGGGCAATAATACTCGAATGTATTACAAAATGATTCGTCATTAGTAACGTCGATAAAATGATATTTCTTCACTCAAGTGCAGGAATATACGTTGAGGCAGTTCTTTCTCATTAAGTTCTACTTCAGAAAAAAAAAAACTATTAGTCATTTTTAACTATAAGTGTCAATCCGACCAAAATTCACAAAAGTTTGTCTCTGAAACAAAAAATACAAAAAATGACCTCAGTAATGAGCATTTTTGCTGATAAAAATAGTGGTTTTAACTGGAACACCATCTATTTTTGACACCTGCAATACCATGTTATCTTGTGGCTTCAGCAATTATCTGCCAAATTAGCGACGGACCCAGAAATAAAATGTGCCACGCTGCGAGGAAAAATAGTTTGTACCCAAAACTAAGTTTCCGCTCTCCAGAGAAGAAACCGCTTCACTCTCTGGTTTTAATGAAAACTCAAATAATGTATTTCACTTTCTCAGTTCAACCTTTTCCCTCTTCCCAGTTGCCAAAATAAGAATAAGATGTTTTAATGACCAATCAGGGGTGTCGGAGTTGAATCCACGTTTCCTCGCATGCATTCAATTTGCATTCATCTGCTCTTATTATTTAAGAGCAACACACAAACGACGAGGCCGTTCCACACAATCTCTCGACGCACACATGAAAGAGTCAGACTCTCTGCCATCTGCCTAACACTCGCTGACCTACTAAAATCTTTATTAACACAACACTGGAACAAACTAACAGGCAAACACAAGCTGAAGGATCTCGTTAAAAGTTGTGTGATGCTGTGACTTTTCACCGCGTTCCTGATGCATCTCGACGCCTTTTTGCTGTTCCACTCAAATCTGGATCAGGCGTAAAAAACTGTTTTACATCATGAAGTCACGATGCAAATAATTTAGCCGCCAACGTCGTGGGCCGAAGTAAATGTATATTGACAATTAAGACTGATGGTGATATTGTTTCTAATATTTTGAGGCTGAAACTATATAAATTATCTCAAAATGTCCGGATTCAAGAGCTGTTTCTCTATTATTCAGAGTCTCGTGTGAATGTTGAAACGGTGGATCAATGTTCTTCATCTCATCGTAAACAAAGGCATCGATAAACATTAGTTCAAGCACTTATGTTTGCTCAGGGGCCACATTTTAAACAGTGCCTGTTGTGAGGGCCGTTCGAACCCTGAAGGAAATATGATGAAATAAAAACATAGCACTTAATTATTTAAAAATACAGTATATTATTATATAATAATAATATAATATAATATAATAATTATAATATTAAATAAACTTAACTCTGGCCTATAATACATTTGAAAATAAATACATTGATATAAAAATAACTACTATTTTAAAAATATGAGCTTAAAATACACTTACATGTATCTGAGGGACAAGAACATTTCAACAAAAGGACAAAGAAAAAGGTTTTTTTTTCTAGAGTAATAACGAATAATCTGTTCTTTATAGAGTTATAGACAAAATATTTGTTCATTTGTTAATGTAGCGACTGGAACTCAGTTGTCTTCGTCTTCATCTTTGTCCAAAAAGAGACAAAAAATAGTCCCAACTGTTGACATGAGGGTGAGTAGAAAATAAGTGAAATTTTAATTTTGAGTGAACTATCATTTTAGAAGGTGAACTAACAAGAAACGCTGTCTATTCTCCTGAACTAATAGTAAATGTTCTTCCTCTTCAAGACGCAGTAACTTCTCATCATGACCATGTTTTAATTATTACTTTATAAAGTTGCTCTGAAATCTGGACGAACCAGAGGTTACAAGAGTCCATTATGATGTAATAATGGCTTCACTCCTTCAGCTGTAATCACGCTTTGTTTATACAACGAGTCCCTTGGAGAGGGGAGACTACACTCACAGCAGATTGGGCGTGGTTATGGTCAACAAGATTTTATCTCCAGAAAGTGTTTCCAGTGTGCAGAGCTTTAGATAATTTTCTAACGAGTTTTGTACAAACACACACACACTGATGATACAATAGAGTCACACATCACAACAACACACACACTGATGACACAATAGAGTCACACATCACAACAACACACACACACTGATGACACAATAGAGTCACACATCACGACAACACACACTTAAATCTACACAGTTGTATTTAAAGCCAAGACAAAATAAATACAAAATACATCTCTTGTGTTGAAGATAAATCAGTTTCTAGTTAACCTGTGTGATCTTAACTAAACTCTTCATGCCAACACACTGGAACATTGGTATTTGTTTCATGAATTCTTGTGTAAAAAATGGGAAGAAACTTGACTTTCCTCTAATATTAAACCAGAGCAGAGCGAGGGAATACAAACCAAGTAAGTAAGTAAGTAAGTAATATTTATTTATATAGCGCTTTTCGAGACCAGGGTCACAAAGCACTTAAACAATCAAAACAATACTCAAAACAGTACATACTTCAAAGATCAAGACAACACCGAGAACAACACAGGAGTTCGAGAAATTCAAGGAAAAGCCTGAACAAATAGAAACGTCTTAAGATGTTTCTTAAAGGAGTCAGTAGATCATCAAGAACAAAGAGAGAGAAGATCGTTCCAAAGCTTAGGAGCAACAGCCTGAAAAGATTTCTCTCCTCTGGTCCTGAGCCGTGTGCGTGGAACCATAAGTAGATTCTGATCCACAGACCTCAGAGCCCGAGCTGGGGTGTAAGGCTGGATCAGATCAGTGATGGAAGGAGGAGCCTGACCATGAATAGCTCTTTTTTATTGTAAGTAAGTAAGTAAGTAATATTTATTTATATAGCGCTTTTCGAGACCAGGGTCACAAAGCGCTTAAACAATCAAAACAATACTCAAAAAAGTACATACTTTAAAGATCAAGATAATACTGAGAACAACACAGAAGTTCCAGAAATTCAAGGAAAAGCCTGAACAAATAGAAACGTCTTAAGGTGTTTCTTAAAGGAGTCAGTAGATCCATCAAGAGCAAAGAGAGAGAAGATCGTTCCAAAGCTTAGGAGCAACAGCCTGAAAAGATTTCTCTCCTCTGGTCCTGAGCCGTGTGCGTGGAACCATAAGTAGATTCTGATCCACAGACCTCAGAGCCCGAGCTGGGGTGTAAGGCTGGATCAGATCAGTGATGGAAGGAGGAGCCTGACCATGAATAGATCTGAAAGTAAGAACCAGAATTTTAAACATCAAATATCAAGTCTGTTTCATTCATTAAATAATTGTGGAGTTTGTTGTTGTCCAATGACGACTTAACCAGTGATAAACATCAAGTAAACCGACCACCTCACGTTCTCAGTCAAACCTCAACCTCAATCCTGAGCCACGAGTCGTTCCTCGACGTTCTCGACGTCTTCGGCAGCGTGAGGTCGGATCTGTGTGACGGAGGAAGAGATCCTGCAGTAGATTCTGTCTCACAGAAGTCAAGTAATAACCTTCTCCTTCAGGTGGAAAACTTTCACTGAAGTGGAGCCTCAAGGTTGCTATGATTGAACCAGACGCCGGTTTTTGTTTGCATATGAAGCACAGAAGAGCCATTCTGTGTAGAAGAAACACACATTTATCACTTTATCTTCTGTCCTTCTTCTACTCTCCTCGTGCGACTCTTGCCTTCTTTCTTCTCTGGACACCATCGGTTTGTTCGTCTGTTGCTCTTCGCTTTTTTTTTCAAAATATGAGCCTCGATACTCCTGTAAATTTGGGGCAAGAAAATTTCAATAAAAGGACGAAGAAAATTTGTTTTTTCAGAGTAATCTGTTCTTTTTAGAGTTATAGACAAAAATATTTGTTCATTTTAATGTAGCGGCTGGAGCTCGGTTTTCTTCGTCTTCATCTTCTTCCAAAAAGACACTTAAAACTAAATCTAATCCCAACATTTGGTTGAGCAGAAAATAAGTGACATTTCAATTTTGGGTTGAACTATCACTTTAGATGAATTAACAAGAAACTCTTCTCCTAACTAATAGTAAATGTTCTTCCTCTTCAAGACGCAGTAACTTCTCATCATGACCATGTTTTACACTTTATTACTTTAGAAAGTTGCTCTGAAATCTGGGCGAACGAGAGGTTACGAGAGTCTATTATGATGTAATAATGGCTTCACTCCTCCTCCAGCTGTAATCACGCCGTTAGATCTGATTTTTGTACATTTTGATTAAGAAATCGATCCATTTTATGCTGAATATCATGTTGTATTCAAGTTAGACGGGGTTGCAAACAGTGCTAAACGTATTGTGTTGCCAGGTTTGACGTTATCCCTCTTTAAATATGCATATAAGATATTTACTTTTAAGTCCATGGAAGGAAAATTCCTGGTTTACAGCAGCAAAAACATTTAACAAAATTAAATAGAAATACAATAGAATATCAAATAAAACACTCTTTATTTTTCAAGATTTTAAAAAGATTATAAAACGTTCTAAATTATAATCACACAGAGTTGTTATTGATCGACATTTATCTTTTAAGTGCAATTTATATTGTGGAAATAACATAATATCATCTGACGTAACAGCAGATTTTCCTGTGATATAGTTCAGTGTTTGTCGGTTTTTTGCACATTTTTTAAATGTATTCTTATAATTTAGTTTAACAGATCGATCACAAACTGGATTCATATCAGCCTCACAATATTAATAATAATATATTTGTATTTAAGGAGTAGAAAAATACATAGTGTATATTTAAAGGAGAAACTAAAGTACATGTCATTACATTGATGTTAAGGATGTTACGATGAGTAACCAGACCTTCATTTATTAATCTGTAAACATAACTTTACTAATTCATATTTTAATTTTTTAATTAGAAGATTCAATTTAAAAAGGTCAAAATGCAGTTAAAGGGTCATTGATTAATTATACTGTGGATTCATTGAGATTAATGCAGATTAATTGTTATTAATATTTGAATGTTTCAGGGTCAATAAATAATTAAAATTATAATTCATTTAATACAGATCCTAGGAAAAGAAAAGCAAATGTAAATTATGAATTCATGTGTCATTCAATAATTAAATACATAATTGTTGTTTGAAATGTTTTATTAATTTATGTTAATATTTTATAATGAAAGAAATTCTGTTTCATTATTTAAATCCTATATTGTATTTATAAATGTTATCTTTTCTAAAAAAAATATATATATATATATAGTTTTGACGAATCCCTGTTTAACATTTTGATCAAATATAATATATTTTTCTAGTAAACAGATTCACTTCTTGTGTTCTTACAACAAGTGACCAAAGTTTGATCCATATTTTCACTTCAGGAAAAATAATGTATTTACCAACAAGTTCAGATCCATTTTTTATAGTCAAACACAGAATCACCAAAGTGACGACACTGACGACGTGCAGAACCACCTCCTCCTCACTCCTCCTCTCCCTCCTCAACCTCCTCACTCATTCTAACTCCTCATCTCTCCTCCTCATCATCCTCACTCCTCCTCTCCCTTCTCAACCTCCTCACTCCTCCTAACTCCTCCTCACCCTCCTCAACCTCCTCACTCATTCTAACTCCTCATCTCTCCTCCTCCTCATCCTCCTCACTCCTCCTAACTCCTCCTCTCCCTCCTCAACCTCCTCACTCATTCTAACTCCTCATCTCTCCTCCTCATCCTCCTCACTCCTCCTAACTCCTCCTCTCCCTCCTCAACCTCCTCACTCATTCTAACTCCTCATCTCTCCTCCTCATCCTCCTCACTCCTCCTCACTCCTCCTCTCCCTCCTCAACCTCCTCACTCATTCTAACTCCTCATGTCTCCTCCTCATCCTCCTCACTCCTCCTAACTCCTCCTCTCCCTCCTCAATCTCCTCACTCATTCTAACTCCTCATCTCTCCTCCTCAGCCTCCTCACTCCTCCTAACTCCTCCTCACCCTCCTTAACCTCCTCACGCATTCTAACTCCTGCTCTCTCTTTCCCACTCCTCCTCATCATCCTCACCCCTCCTTAACCGCCCTCCTTACCCCTCCTCTCACTCCTCACTCCTTTTTACTCCTCCTCACACCTCCTCGCCCTTCTCATCATCCTCACTCCTCCTCACTCCTCCCTCGCCCTCCTCACTCCTCCTCACTCCCCTCTCCTCCTCACACCTCCTCACTCCTCCTCAACCTTCTCACTCCTCCTCACTCCTCCTCAACCTCCTCACTCATCCTCACTCCTCCTCACTCCTCCTCACTCCTCATCTCTCCTCCTCATTATCCTCACTCCTCCTAACTCCTCCCTCACCCTCCTTACCCTCCTCACTCCTCCTCATCATCCTCACCCTCCTCACTCCTCCTCACTCCTCCTCACCCTCCTCACTCCTCCTCACTCCTTCTCATCATCCTCACTCCTCCTAACTCCTCCTCACCCTCCTCACTCCTCCTCATCATCCTCACTCCTCCTCACTCCTCCTCACCCCTCCTCATCATCCTCACCCTCCTCACTCCTCCTCACCCCTCCTCACTCCTCCTTACTCCTCACTCCTCCTCACTCCCTCCCTCCTCACTCCTCCTCATCATCCTCACTCCTCCTCACTCCTCCTCACTCCTCCTCACCCCTCCTCACCCTCCTCACTCCTCCTCACCCTCCTCACTCCTCCTCATCATCCTCACCCTCCTCACTCCTCCTCACTGCTCCTCACCTCCTCCTCACTCCTCCTCACCCCTCCTCACCCTCCTCACTCCTCCTCATCATCCTCACTCCTCCTCCTCCTCACCCCTCCTCACCCTCCTCACTCCTCCTCATCATCCTCACTCCTCCTCACCCTCCTCACCCTCCTCACCCTCCTCACCCTCCTCACCCTCCTCACTCCTCCTCATCATCCTCACTCCTCCTCACCCTCCTCACCCCTCCTCACCCTCCTCACTCCTCCTCATCATCCTCACCCTCCTCACTCCTCCTCACTCCTCCTCACCCTCCTCACTCCTCCTCACTCCTTCTCATCACCTCACTCCTCCTAACTCCTCCTCACCCTCCTCACTTCACCCTCCTCACTCCTCCTCACTCCTCCTCACCCTCCTCACTCCTCCTCACCCTCCTCACTCCTCCTCACCCTCCTCACTCCTCCTCATCATCCTCACCCTCCTCACTCCTCCTCACTGCTCCTCACTCCTCCTCACTCCTCCTCCTCCTCCTCACCCCTCCTCACCCTCCTCACTCCTCCTCATCATCCTCACTCCTCCTCACCCTCCTCACCCCTCCTCACCCTCCTCACTCCTCCTCATCATCCTCACCCTCCTCACCCTCCTCACCCTCCTCACCCTCCTCACCCTCCTCACTCCTCCTCATCATCCTCACTCCTCCTCACCCTCCTCACCCCTCCTCACCCTCCTCACTCCTCCTCATCATCCTCACCCTCCTCACCCTCCTCACCCTCCTCACCCTCCTCACTCCTCCTCATCATCCTCACCCTCCTCACTCCTCTTCACCCCTCCTCACCCTCCTCACTCCTCCTCACTCCTCCTCACTCCTCCTCACCCTCCTCACTCCTCCTCACCCTCCTCACCCTCCTCACTCCTCCTCTCTCCTCCTCATCCTCCTCATCCTCCTCACTCCTCCTAACTCCT